>NC_052474.1:2807487-2984960 GCF_009730915.1 Dioscorea cayenensis subsp. rotundata | reverse complement strand
CACTAGGAAGAACAACACCTAACAAGGACAATAAATTTCAAAAGCAAAGGAAACTACAATGTTCAAAATATAACGAAAACACATAACACAGTCTTGACATAACCATTAATAAAGCAAGAAAAGTTAAGTCCACAACAAAAAAGGAATTTATTAACTCGGCAATAACTAGGCGGCGAATTGCTTAACGACCTCGCTAAGCTGTCCACCACTCAACCCTACTCATGATCTAAAAGAAAATGAGAACAACTTAATGAGCTTGGGAGCCCAGTAAGCAACCACTAAAAATATCGGGATCACAAAAAGTTCAATAATTTTCAAAAATATACAAAGTGTAGCATAATGAAATAATATCAAAAAGAAACCCATAAACCAAAAATAATTCAAACAAATTTAATTTACCAAAATAACTAGCATATAAGTCCCCAAACAATTAATGGCAAAACAAAACATCAGAATTCATTTATTTAAACTCGGTGACCCGAGTCAGATTTCAGAGCTCATATGTTTACCCTCGATGACCCGAGCCAGAATATCAGAGGATGTTATTCTTCACAGACAGAACAGTGCGAAACTATAGTTTCTATGTCAGAAATACGTGTAGACACGGTTAGTGTTTAACCTCTAGTGATAGGGTTATTGCACAGTTAATTGGGGGCTATGAGTTTCTATAATAAAAATATGTCGGGTCCAAAATTATCGTCAACACAACAATAAAATTTAGTGATCCCATTTTTCTAATGAAAATAATTCTAATTAATTCAATATGAGTTGATGCCAATATGATAAGAATAAGTAAAATTTAATAAAGCAGGTAACCACAATATTTAAAATATAAGTATTACATAACATAATGCATAATTAAAATTATAAATCATATTTTATGCAACCACTTCAATCTTTAAATAAACATTGTTTTTAGAAGTTCAAAGTAAAATAAAATAGGAATATATAATATATATTAACAGAACAGTGGTTGTCAAGTTAAACCTGATTCCGTAATTAAATTGGGTATGAGGATAAATTAAATAAACAAATAAATATATAAATAAAAATCTATAAATTCTGAAGATAATGGTAAATACAGTATCTTAAAACCCAAAACATTTAAACTTAACATCATGAATGATTGTATCAATAAAACCCAAAGTAATTAAATAGTTATGTAAATCATTTCGATAATCCAAAATTTTATATATACATATATATAGGTTTATATATGGTTTATTTACCTGGAAAAATCCCTAAGCTATATAATCCACTTGAACACTAAATTCAGAATTTGAGAGAAGACCCTAAACATAAACATTACACTTTGGCTTAGATTCCAAAGTTAAATTAAAACAATAACCATTGATCAACCCAAGCTGGCTACTTAGTTACTAAATCAAACACACACCATGCACTTAGACCCTAATTAGTCAAAGATAAATAAACAAATATATAACAAACACAAAAGAGTGATGGTCTTCAAATATAAGAGGGGGAAAAAACAGTGATGCCTTTCCAAACTGCCAGACTTCACACTCTGGCAAAACCTTTAACATGAGGATGACATTATAATCAAATTTCTGGTGTCTTGGATAACTAACGCCATTGATAAAGGGACACAATTTCAGACACAACAACATAATCATAACGCAAGATTGTCATTAAGCAAATAAATATAATGCCACCTGATTACTGACCCCTACCGATCATCATCCATGACTAAAAAATTTAAATATACACAAGAATGTGTTGGACATTGATGGGATAGATGTCTCATCAAGATACTAGTATTGTGAAGATTAAGGTTGGGAAAGGCAGGTGATGTATGGGTGTGGGATTAGGAAAGTGGTTTAAAGCCTAAATTGAAGTCTTTTTGCCAAACCGCTATTGAATGGATCTAACCAAATTTTGACAAAACTAATACAAATCACAATAAAGAGTTCAATATTAAAAATTTGCTTTCGAATTAATGAATTGTTCATTTATTTTAATATCAGTATCTTTAAAATTAAATAATTAATAATTAAATTTTGTACAAAAGCTGGTAAGGTATCCCATGATGTTTGCCAACCTTTCTATAAAAAAAGCAACAGCATAACACTATAACCGATTATCAGAAAATAATTCACCATAATTGACTAAAAGACCAATTCATGCTTAGGTTATAAATCAGATGGTTTGCATAAGAATCACAAAGAACAAGATATATTCCATTAAAGAAAATTATGTACAAGTACCAACCTAGACAGCTAGAAAAAAAAAAAACTCAATCTCTAAACAAACAACTCATTAATCTAAACAAAAACAATATCAAATTAAGCCGATTCTACACTTGGCAAAAAGATCCGATGAAGTGGAAGCTTACCTCACAATGAAAACGATACAAAACCCTTGACGAAAAGACTTATCTCCGTCCTCGTCGCCGGTACCACACACACAAAAAAAAAGAGGGAAGAGGCTAGATCTCTCTCCCTCGTTCTTAATCCAAACGGGGATCTACTACGGAAGTAATGAAGAGATGATAGCTAGGGTTTTGAAAACCTAAATAATATACAAAGATAAATAAAAACAAAAAAGAGTGGTTTTTTTTTCCGTAACTACCATGCACAATTTAATAAAAAAAAACACGTGGGGATCTATAGTAGTGGTTCAGGGCTAGACATGTTAATAACTCAAAATAACTCATTTGTAAAAAACAAAAAACAACAATAACTCAAAATAACGCTTGAAGGGGCTCCCATCCCATCGTCTTTTTGTTATTGATTTTTTTTAATTTATTTATATTTTTATAATGGCTAACATCACATTATTAAAAATTTTTCTATCTTCACATACTATCCCCACCAAATACTATTATAGTACTATTTGAAATGGATTTAGCGTGTCTCCTATGAGAGGTGTTGCATCTATTCCTCCAAAATTGAATAGAAAGAATAATTTAATTATTAGCTTAATTTGATTGTTGAAAATCTTCTGGGCGTACATTTAGCATGACTTTCATCACCTCCTATGACTAGTCAAATTAATAAATTTTTAAGTGGTCAATAAACCAATGTAACTGGTATATTATTATACATGTTTATCCCTTGACAACCCCTTAATTAATATAACAGCGCTTGTTGTTCTTGTAAAAAAACAAAAAAACTTTTGATTGAAAAATTAAAGTTATCACAAAAATAACATATTTTTGACATATTTTGCCTTACATCATTTGTTATGGTTGTCTTGTTGGATATTTTTTTGTCACATCCCTATTTTGTCACATTTTTTTTTAAAATAATAGACCATATAAATATTTTTCGATTTGATTTCTTTTCACACAACATTAGTCAAAGTTTTAAAGATACACAACTTCTGTTTTTTTAAGCACCCAATACCAGAGCCAGAATATATATTTTGCCTCCACCACGCAAAATATGTTCTTCGATAAAAACGATGATTGCGTGATCCCCGTGAGGTAAAACATGTGATCGAGAATTGATGCATTAATAGAACGAAGAAAAATCAAATGGTCACTTCCTCTCCTCTATTGTACTATATAAGCGCATGCTCTCCTACCTTAAACCTCAAACCTCAAACCACAAACTAAGAAAATATTCTACTTGTCATCAATAATGGCACCATCCCCTCTGGTTTTCACAGTGCAGAGGCAGATGCCGGTTCTAGTAACACCGGCAAAGCCTACACCACACGAATTCAAGTATCTCTCAGACATCGATGACCAGGAGAGCCTGAGGTTCCAGATCCCTCTAATCCACTTTTACAGAAACGAGCCATGTATGAGTGGCGTTGATCCTGCAAAGGTGATAAGAGAGGCCTTGGCGAGAGCTCTGGTGTTCTACTATCCCTTTGCCGGCCGTCTTCGGGAAGAGTCTGGAAGAAAGCTTGTTGTGAACTGCACCGGTGAAGGGGTGTTGTTCATTGAAGCTGATGCAAATGTCCGCCTGCAGGATTTCGGTGACAACCTGCAGCCACCGTTCCCATGCATGGAGGAGCTCCTCTTCGACGTTGAGGGTTCTGCTGGTGTTCTTAACTGTCCATTGCTCTTGATTCAGGTGCAGTTTGTCTGGATAATCTATCATTTTAAATAATTAAGATCCAAACTAGCTAGTTTTAAAGACTTACGTACATGCATATGGGCATTCAGGTGACACGATTGTTGTGTGGAGGATTCATCTTTGCACTCCGGGTTAACCACACCATGGCGGACGGACCAGGAATGGCTCTGTTCATGAACGCAGTGGCCGAGATGGCACGGGGAGCAACCGCGCCATCAGTGCTGCCAGTCTGGTCAAGAGAGCTGCTTAGGGCGCGCAATCCGCCACGAGTGACGTTCGAGCACCGTGAGTACGATGAAGACATGCCTCATGACTCCCACAACACCATCAACACACCACCCGATGACATAACGCACCGTTCCTTCTACTTCGGTCCCAGGGAGATTTCAGCTCTGAGAATGCGTTTGCCGGAACACCTACGCAAGAGCTCGACGTTTGAGATACTGACAGCGTGCTTGTGGAGATGCCGAACCATGGCGCTGCAGCTGGAGCCAGAGGAAGAGGTGCGCATGATGGGCATTGTCAATGCTCGAGGAAAGAAGGAAGGGGATTTTCTGCCGATTGGGTACTATGGAAACGCATTCACATACCCGACGGCGGTGTCAAAGGTGAAGCACTTATGCAATGAACCTGTGGAATATGCGTTGGAGTTGGTGAAGAAGGCCAAGTCGCAGGGGATGACACGTGAGTACCTGCAATCTGTGGCGGACTTGATGGTCCTGAGAGGGAGGCCTCACTTCACAATTGCGAAATCGTATCTTGTGTCGGACCTGACAAGAGCTGGGCTTGAGAATGTGGACTTCGGGTGGGGGAAGGCGGTGTATGGAAGTGTGGCGAAAGGTGGGATTGGGGATATCCCACTGGTGAGCTTTTATGTACCTTTCAGGAATGGCATTGTGGTGCCTGTTTGCTTGCCAAGCGCTGCAATGGATAGGTTTGTGAAGGAGATTGAGAACATGACCAGTGATCAGATTACTGCACCACCACCACCACCTTCTCGTCTGCTATCTGTACTCTGAACTCTGATGTGGAAACTGTTGGAAATATAGAATAAAGGGACACCGGCGACTCTCGTTAGCCCATGGGATCATGTTATTCCATTTGTAAGTACGTAAAGATGTGTTCAAAAAGTATTGGCCTTTATAGTTTGGGTATTTATGGTCTTCTTCTTCGTCACTCTCAGCGCAATTTCTATGGCAGTTAAAACTTATTTGTTTTGTCTGTCTCCACCAGCAGCTTTGTATCTTATTTGTCTCAAATCAAGGCCAGAGTTTTCAAGCTTTTTTTTTTTAAAATATATACGATGGATCCACAAGTAAAATTTAAATATTTTACCTTTTGAGTTGGAGACAAATGAATCACTACTCTTTTCTTGCAGGAATAATTATAAACACATCCTTTCAAGCACATATATTAGAGTAAAAATAGTTTTTAAAAAATAATCAATTCAACAATAAGTCGTTCCTCACAAGACTGATTAAAAAACGTTTAGTGTGTGATGCGCAAGAAAATACAGTCCGGACAAGTACTTTCACAAAGTCACAATTGCCCACATCGCCTACGCTATTTTCCGGTGTAACCATGCATGCCCTCCCACTTTTACCCTCTAATCATATATATATCATGGCAGCATCCCCTCGGGTTTTCACAGTGCAGGAGGAGGCCAGTGCTGGTGACCCCCACAGAATGGCCAGATCCCACGCCCATGGGCTCAAGCGTCTCAGACATTGGCGAGCATGAGTCCCAAAGGTTCCACATATATTCCTGGTTTCTATTTCTAGATGGCCGAACCATGCATCCATGAGTGGTCGGGATCCTGCAAAGGTGATCAACGGAGGCCATGGCCAAAGCTCTCGTGTCTACCTTCCATTAGCCCGGCTGGCTTCTGGAGAAGACAGTAAGGAAGCTTGCTTTGGGTTGCAATGGGGAGGGGGTGTTGTTCATTGCGGCCAATGCTGATATCCGGCTCAAAGATCTTGGTGACCGCCTGCAGCCACCATTCCCATACATGTGGAGCAGCTCATCTTCAATGTTGATGGGTTCTAGGGGAATCCCTTAATTCTCATTGATCTTGATTCAGGAGCCTGTCTGGATAATCATTTGAACGGCAGTGGGGTTCTATGGCAGTTCATTTGCCATTTGGATACCTGCCAGCAGTAGCAAATGCGAAGATGTTTTGCGACAATCCTCTGAAATATGTGTTGGAGTCGACGAATGCATATGGAGGCCTCCCTTCATAACCAAGAACAAACGTACTGTGTCGGGATGCAACAAAAAGTTGATGAACATGGACTTTTGGTGGGGGAACACAATGTATGGAGGTCTGGTAAAAGGTCCATGTGCCTGTTTGCTTGCCAAGGCCCGCCGTGGAAAGATTTGTGAAGGAGATTGAGAGACTGCAACACCTTCTCGCCTATCCTCACTCCTCAAACTGACGCACAACCTGTTAGAAATAGAGTAACGGGACAGAAGCATTTATTATTAAGAGACATTTTCAAAAGGTGATGCGCATTAAGAGCAAGTATAATTCTCGTGTTGTGTTTGGAAATTAATGTTTACTGTAAACTAGACTGCATGTGTGGTATGATGATCATAATAAACTGAGAATTTGAATCATGCCATGCTTGGTTTCCATCAGTATCTGAAAGGACAGAAAGTGTTAGTCCCTTCCCCCACTAATTAAAATAATTGGTGGCAGTATAAGATTACAATTTATTTGTGACTAGTTTGTGCGATGCACAAAATGCAGATGCCTCTAATCACATCAGAGTTCCAACAATAAACCAACGCTAAAATACACATCAGGCCTTTACCATCCAGGAGTAAACTGTGATCTACCAGTGTTGCTCTAATTTAGGACTTCATCACAATTCACTGCTAAACTATGTGCTCAGAGATCAGCAGGTACACTACATACTAGGAAAAGAACAGGAATTGTTTCCACAATATAAGTAAATACCTAAGTGGTTACCTGGTGGCCAAAATTGCGGGGGTTCAGAGTCCACTGGCAAGAAGCTCACACAGTCACACCAACAACAAGAGATTCCAGTCCAACACAAGCAACCTGACCTAAACGCCCGGGTGAGAGATTGATAAAAGGGTAAGAGAGTATATGAAAATGGCATTACCAGTATTTGAAAATGGCCTCTGGCTCACATGTTAAACTCACTTGAGTTCCTTACACCAAGCCTTCAACCTAGATGTGAAAGTATTGGAAAATATCACGCTACAGTCTACTTAAAACATTGTTAAAACAGAGCATTAAAAATGAGGCTTTCAGGTGTTTCACTACACAATTCGGAAGTCAAAAATGTGGGCCCACTGCACTCCTAATGGGCGCACTTTAAATACTACAATGGGCATATATTAGATAAAAAAAAAGATATTGGTTTTTATCAGTCACATTCACTTCTTTTCAACCATTTGATTACAATAAAATAAAGTGAATAAAAGATTTAAATACCAGCTCTAACCAATCCAGATTTAGTCAATTCACCAGCTTGTTAATTGATCATGTCACATCTATAAGTCTGTGACCTCAAAAATTGTTTCAGATGAGAACGGCACATCTCTAAATCACTCAGTCAAAAACCTGCAAAACATACAATCTCAGAAGACACTTCAATATCTGCACTTTCTAAGCCATAAGCACAGCAAAATAGCAATTAGATCATTATACTCAAACCTGGAGCAATTTGGCCATTATAATATTTCAAAACGACTAGCAGCAAGGCTTAAGATGTCAACTTTGCTTTGGCAAGGAAAGAAGGTGGAGGATGCCTATAAAGTATAAACTCTGGCGGTTGTATGCTGTCATCTAAAGTGTTCAAGCTCTATGCAAAGTAGATTTCCTCAACACCCATAGCAACAACCATGGAACTTTTATTGTTAAACAACACCTGAGCCAGCACTCAGCATCAAACTGAGGGTAGAAAATGAGCCAGACTATACAAGCCAGATAACAACCTATAATAATTGTGGCAGCAATATATTCTCCGGTCAATGATATCATCTAGGCAAAGAAATTAAGTTCACTTAAAACCCTTCACAAGTGGCGAGAGTTCAAATTACGGGTGTGATCATATTTACGAGTGTTTAAGTAATGATTGTGTGCAGATGGTCCCAACGCCCACGTGAGCGCAGGCCTCGGCCCCACTTGCTCCGCCGAGACTTATGCACGTAGCACGCCCCTATCTTTTTTAGCGGTCTAGCCACTCACCTTGGCGAAAAATCTACCGGACATTAATGAGGCAAAAACATTGGTGCTGATGCAATACCATGTTGTCCCAGTAATTCCCTCACCATAGTTAGATCAGAGATCCTAGCTATTGTTGTGATAAATTGTTATATATGAATGTATGGAATCAAAGTGCACTAATGAACAGAACTGTTTGCAAAACAGTTCATGTTCGGCTGATTGAACTTTAAAGCTTGAGGCCGGGCTTAAAAGGGACTTTTGTATTAAAAGAGCTTTGGTACCCAACTTGTTTAATATATTATATATTACATATGTAATTATATGAATTTTCAAGGGTAATATGTAAAGTGCCAAGGTTGAGTTGAGCTCGAACCAGAGAATGATTCAATAGAGCCAAGCTCAAACAAGGGGATGTTTGAGCTTGGCTTGGTTTGTGAACACCCCCATATGGGAATATTGGCTTAATTCATCCTTTCAGTATTGCCCTGATCCATATACTCATAACCGCTAGAACTTATTGAAATGTTGTACCTAATCCAAACACAAATTTAACACCTTAGAACAAATCAAGGTGAGCTTTTCTGCTACTATCAGAAAAGAACAAGACCATCAGATACGCGTAAGTACCATGACATACTGCCAGGCTACTTTGGTAATTTAGCATTCACTAGAGGGACCAGTCACTATAAAGATTATGTCTTTTACAAATTCGCATAGTTGCCACGCCACCTAATGGTAAATCACAGCAGAGCTGCAGCCATGTCTCTGCCATGCACTTTGAACAATATACATACCTAAGGATTAGCAAAAGTTGTAAAATGTCAAAAGTTTAAAATAGGACAGGTGTAAAAGGTACAATATGCACACTGTGATGG
The DNA here is from genome assembly GCF_009730915.1 of Dioscorea cayenensis subsp. rotundata. NCBI lineage: Eukaryota > Viridiplantae > Streptophyta > Magnoliopsida > Dioscoreales > Dioscoreaceae > Dioscorea > Dioscorea cayenensis. The sequence continues at coordinate 2,975,841 of NC_052474.1, read as the reverse complement.
AAGACAATCGCAAATACCTAGCTAAGTAACAGATAAGGAAATACCTTATATGATGGTGACCAAGTCATTCAGCTTAACACAAAATGCACTTGAGATGCTACTATCACTCGAGGGATCTCATTTCAGTTCAATGTGAACTTAATGGTTCCGTTAGTCACTAGCCTGTAAGAAACGAACTCAAAGAGGTAGGATCTCATCTGAACTCCCTTATTAATGTAAAGTAGTACTACAGTAAAGAGGACATGACACAGAAAAAGGCATGCAACGATACAATATATACACATAAACATGTGTATGTATGCACATGTTACAGTAGAGGATACAACTTGTTTAATATATCGTATATTATATATGTAATTATATGATTTTTTCAAGGGTAATATGGAAAGTGCCAAGGTTGAGCTGAGCTCGAGCTTGAGAGATATTTGATCAAGATGAGCTCCAGCTCAGGCTTGAGAGTGATTCAATAGAGCAAAGTTGAGGATACAATAGACAGCATAGAAAAGCCATGGCAGAGTAAGAGCGCATGAATTCCAAATAGAATGAAATTGATAAACCAATTGAGATGAATGCATTAGAAAATCAAGTGTCCCTTTCCAAATGTAGACCAACTATTTAAATTCAACTAAACAAACTTGAAAACAAGGCATAGTAGTAGGGAACAAACAACAAAGAGAAAGGGCTTGTCATAATATAATAGATGCATGTGCACAGTCATTTTGTTAAGTAGAGAACACAAAAACCAGCTGGAATGAGTTGTGGTAGAGCAATACAAAGAGAAAATAGGAATGCCATCTCTCAAATTTGACAAATTCCTCCCATACATTCTTTTTTGGAAATTTGTGAATATGTAAAGAAGCATAGTAGTGTGGCAAGAAAACAACAAAGAGAAAGGAGTGACATTATGCAATAGATGCATGAGCACAGTCATCTTTTTACGGTAGAGGATACAACAAACATCCCAAACGACCTGTAGTACAGTAATACCAAGAGAAAATAGGAATGCCATCTCTAAAATCCAGCAAAATCATCCAAAAAAACCATTTCTTTCTGCAAAGAATGTAATTCCAAATCGATGGAACTCATAAATCAATTGAGACAGAAGCATTTGAGAATCAACCGTCCCTTTCCAAATATAGATCAAATATTTCAGTTCAACCTCACAAACTTGAAATCAAGGTCTGTTTTTTAATTAAAATTCAAGGGATTAATAGGCTGAAGAACCACAACTTCCAGCGCAGATAATCTGCACAACACCAAATCAAACTGCTTCAACCAGGGAAGCAACTAAAAAACAAAAAACTTCAACCAGGGAAGCAACTTAAAAAAAAAAAAAGAGTAAACCCGCACAAGGGGCGGGATAAAAAATGCTTCTTTTTTTTCTCATACTATCAACCTAATTCATCCAAGCAACCCTGTTCAACCTTGCGGCACAATGAAGAAGACAGAAGCAATTATTTAAAGGTGCAAAAGATCTAAAGAAGAAATGAACCAAGAGCACCAATCTGCATTCAAGTTCCGGCAATTCAAATTCCTCTCAGGAACCGCGCAAGAACCTCCAAATTCCTGACACGAACTGCACATGATCCTCCAAATTCCTGTCAAGAACTACACAAGAACCTCGTTTATCAGACCAAAACAAAACATGAGGAAAGGCCATAACTTTGGACTGAATAACACAATGAAATTAACCATGATAAAACTCAGAGAGATCGTCACAAACTGGTTCCGATTCAATTGATGCAAGACGGGATCCGGCCGACCAAACTCAGATCAACGCCGTTCCCGAGCTGCACCAAGCGAATCCGAGCAAGCTGCGACACCGGAAACCCTAAAACACCACATCAGCCTACCAAAACGAAACCCTAATCCCCATTCCTCCATTGCTCACGCTCTCGCTCTCGCTCTCTCTCTCTCTCTCTCTCTCTCTCTCACACACAGACACACACACACTAAACTATTTCTCTGGGACTGAGCAGCGGTGGCCGGAGGCCGGTGATTTATATTACATTTGGACGGATAAGATTGAGACACGTGTCACATCACCCTTCTAGAGCCTGGAAATTACCAAATAAACACTTCACTAATTACAACTCAACTGCTTTTCATAATAAATTTGGACTGTTAGATCGCAACACGTGTCCTCCAGCTTAAGAATTTCAACCTGCATCAAATGTCCAAAATTGCACCTTCATCCTCACGAAAATAAATAAATAAACTCTTAAAATTGTATCTCCACCGTTTGTTTCGTGAAAAACATTCGCACGGTTCAGATATTGACACGTAGAGCCTCAAATCTTGATTACATCTCAACCGTTAACATTCAGCCCGCTCGATTGTGACACGTGTCACAAACTCCCTTTATATATAACCCAAAATTACACCTCAACAACCCAAAACTCCAACTACTTTTGATTTATTGCTACCAAATTCCGTACATAATATTTATATATTTATCAAATAAAATGAAATAAAAGTACAAATATATTAAAGTATAAAAAAATTTATACAAATTTAGAAAAAAAAAACACATATAATTTTTTTAAAAAAGTGAATAAACCATCGATTTATTAAAAAGGCAGATAAATAAATATAAAAGAAAGCAAAAGCAAAACATACAAACAGAAAAATCACTAAAAAGTAAAATAAAAATACAACATCAGCAAACAATCACAATAGTAAAAAAATAAAAAAATAATGACACAGCAAAGACAGCTAAAAAGGAGAGATTCACCTCCTAGCATCTGAGGTCTTCTCAAGCTGTCAGTAGATGTCGATTTACTCCTGAAATTTGTGTAGTAAATATTTGTATAATTCTCTTGGTAATAAAAGTGGATTTATGTTTCATAAATTTTGAATTTGTATGTAATAATACAATATCCCTTTTGGGAAAAAAAGGGACAAATTTTGATTCCGTATGTGCAGAAGAAATTATGAGAATTGAAGTTTGAGTACCAAATTCAAAGTGAGATGTGTTCCTGAAATCCTATTGCTTGTATCTTTATCTCCACGGATGTCATCCATCAAACATTGGTCCGACTCACACGAATATCTAATCTAATGCAGTGGTCCATTCCCATTTTTATTTTTTGAAAAGAAAATTAATAAAGAGTTGGCCATCATAAAAGAATCAATATTGAAGTTGTTGAACTATATATCAGTAAACCAAAATACCAATGATTCATAATTTCATATTCAATAATGTGCCAAATGGAGGAGGAATAAATAGCACCCATATCACAACCATTCATTAATATTAAATTTTATTTTCATACTGAAACTTGTTGTACTGGCCAAATCTAGCTGTGTTGCAGGCATGGCAATCAAATCTGGAAATATTTAAAGGTACCATGCCAACAATGTGTTTAATCTAATTTATATTGCATACTGCTATTCTATTGGTTTTCTATTGGTTTTATCTATCATTTTTTTATTTTTTGTTCTTGATTTTTGTGTCTTTTTCTAGACATGGCATTTGATTTTTTTTTTACAAAAATGACAAACATTATATACATGGGATATGATATACATGAACGAGAATTAATCATCCAACTCATACACTCTTAGCCGGATATAAGAAATTTGGGCAATAAACCCACACTCACAACTAGTGGTGAAGAATAGCTTATGTCATTGGGGAACTCACTACAAGGGCGATGAGTCTTCTGGAGGGGCTGTGGGGCGGTGGAACGGTACCGGCGAAACTGCAGAGGGTGATGGAGGGTGTGGAGGGTTGCTCGTCAAAGAAGGATAAGACTTTCGTCGAGGTTGTCAGCTCGTCTTCGGAGGAGTTAGGGAGCTCGAAGAGTGAGGGGAGCAAGATGACTATCAAGGAGAAGCCATCAACGGGAACTAAGCGACCTCGATCACCAGGGGAGCAGTCTTGTGGTCGTTGCTTCCGGATGACGCATAAAACTTCTAAATGCCGACATCAAGTTGTCTGTTTACGATGCTCGGGTGTTGGGCACGTAGTTGCGCGTTGTAAACTGGAGCCGCATAGGAGTCCAAAGAGGAAAAGATTGCATGTTCGAACCAAGCGCTCGGCGGAGTTGGAGGATGAAAATCGAGTGGAGCCTCCCGTGTTACCGCGGTTGTCAGAATCGCGTCTTCCGCTAGTCGGACACGCGATCCTTTCTCTTCGACTGACTCCGGAGATTGCAGCTGTTAGAGAGGAATTAGCTATGGTGGTGGTCTTGACCATATTATCGAGCTATGTGACGGATGCTGGGCTGAACGAGGTGCTCCCTTCTGTTATCAATCGAGCGCTCGCCGGACCGCTTACCCCACTAAATGATACCATGTACCTCATCCCCTTGTCGAGCCTAGCGGATGTGAAAGAAGTTTGCAAACTCGACGTGGCGAAATTCGAGATAAAGGATGGGATGTGTTTGGCGAAGTTCGCTCCTTGGTCGGCGGAGATCGGGGGCAGTGAACCGTGCATCTGGAGAAGGACTTTGGGTCCGCATTTGGAACATACCTTTGCATAGGTGATGCTGGAGCGTGATATTGGAGATCCTAAAGATGGTGGGTGAGATGGTGGCGTTGTTGCAGGAGTTTAAAACAAATAAACGCTTTGTCTCGGCTCTGGTATGTAGGCGCCCGGGGACGGTGCTTCCCCTTGAAATTGAGCTCAGTTTGGGGATGCGAAAATATGTGGTGCTTTTAACGGATGATAGGGGAGAGCAGACGAGGTATAGGTAGACATGGCCACAATTCAGGTACCGCTGGTTACGGTTCCTGAACCACCGGTTCCGGTTTAAAAAACCTTTGAACCGGAACCGAACCGCCTAGGCAAGGTTCATGACGGTTCGGTTCCGGTTCTGGTTCCGGTTCTGGTGGTTCAGTTCAACGGTTCCGGTTTGACGGTTCAAACGGTTCAATTCAACGGTTCATTTTATTAAAACAATTTAAGATTTTATTAAATAAATATGTTTTAATGAAATATATAAATATAAATGTTAATAAGTTGTATGAAATAATTGTGAGTCCCATTTTATAATATAAAGATTATTTAATGAGCAAGAGTTTTAAATGTTTAATGGATTGAAAAAATAATATTTATCATGAAATAAATAACATATATTTTTTATATTTGTTTTATAATATTTAATTTTTAATTTAATTATGATTCTTAATATAAATTCAAAATTTTATTTTGATAATATTATGCACTGTCAAGTGTCAAATATAATGATAGAATTATCATAATAATGAGAGAATTTATAAATAATTTTTAAAATTTAGATTATTGTTTTAAAAATTTGAGTAACAAACTAATAATATAATTAGTTAAGTTTCAATTTTCAAACATATTATCAAAATCATCACAATTAAAGTATTATGTTTAGATAATCACCATAAACATAGATAATAGGTAAATTGTCGGGTAAATGATTATCTCGGATCTAACACTAACAAATTATTATGAGATTATATTTTATATTTGTTCTATAATATTTTATTTTTTTAATTTAATTATGATTCTTAATATAAATCCAAAATTTAATTTTGATAATATTATGCACTTTCAAATATAATGGGAAAATCATCATAATGAGATAATTTATAAATAAATTTTAAAATTTAGATTTAATGTTGTTTTTTAAAGTTTGAGTAACGATATACTCATATACTTGGTTAAGTTTCAAATTTCAAAGATATTATAAGAATCATCACAAGTTCACAAGAATCACAAGTTCACATCTATGCCGGTGCAAATATTATTTTTAACATAAGTTTATCTTTTTCTGGCTTAACACTAGTAAATTATTATGATATTATTTTTTATATTTGATTTATGATGTTTAATTTTTTTTTAATTTAATTTTGGTTCTTAATAATAATATAAATCCAAAATTTAATTTTAATAATATTATGCTCTATTAAATATAAATATAAAAAATAAACAATATCCAAAATAATATATTAAAAGAAAATTTAAGGTATTATTTTCAAATAAATGATATTTTGATTTAACGTGAACCGAAGGTTGAACCGGCTGTTGAACCACCGGTTTGAACCTCCGTTTTAAACCTTCGGTTGAACCGGCGGTTCTACGGTTTTCAAATTCTAAAATCGTAACCGAACCTTGTATGAAGGTTCAGGTTTCGGTTTTTGGACAGTTACAGTTTTGCCGGTTCCGGTTCGGTTTTTGACGGTTCGGTTCCAGTTCGGTTCTATGGTTCCGGTTTAAAATGGTCACGTCTAGGTATAGGGCGGACCTTGGTCACTTTGAGCTCGTATGTTGAAGTAGCGATAGCGAACCAAGTCAACCGGTGTAGAAGGCCATTCTTGTGTCTTCTTCAAAAGACATGAGGCCGCGAATCATTGAGGGACCGAGCGTGAAGGAGGTGGAGGGGCTGGTTGAGCGCAACTCCCTCCCTGAGGTTGATGTTGGTCTTAATTCTCTTGGAACGGAGATCCGTCCACCAGCATGCACATTGGAAGAGTCTGGTTCCTCCATGCATCGGCAGGATTATTGTCGGAATGAGGCTGACAAGCGCCCGGCGTTGGTTGAGCGTGGCTCCCACGCCGGAAGATCTTGTAGCTCCCGTCGTGATGGGGGGAACATGGTGAAGCGGAGCTCCCACGTGGTTGACGGCTTTGGACCTGCCAAGGCTGCTCGTTCGAGGACCGTCAAGCCGAAGTGATCTGCGGGGAAGGACCGTTGGTCGGTCTTCGGAAGGTACGGAGCCGAAACGTAGGGGAGAGCTGAGGCATGGAGCGGCGTCGAGAGAACCAAGGAGGCTCGCTGTCGAAAGATGGGTGGCTCGCAAGGTCGAAGGGACAGAGATTGATGGCACTAGACCTGGCACGCATTTATTGGCGTCCGAGGTCGATGGTATTCGCACGTGCATGTCTCTCGACAAGTCCGAGGTTCCCCCTTCCACGCGGCAGAAGGGGAAAGGTGCTGACTCGGTGGAAGATCGGTTCTAGTCTTCGTGGACCCGCTGGAGAAGGATATTGGGCTGAGGGCTGAGGTGGGCTCAGATACTTGCTTCAAAGGATTTGGATCTGGTTCGGATCCGGTCTTGGAATGTGATTGGGGTTCCAAATTGGGCCGACCCACTTGCTTAGATGAGGATTGGGGCCATATTGGCTCTTCCAGGAGCTCTTTGAAAAGGGACTGTGGGCCGGGCTCTGGGCCCCCTTTGTCAACTGAGGTGCCACCTGTGGATGGGCCTAAGGGTGGCCTGATGATTGAAGAGGTCTTGCCCGTTTCTAATTATATGTGTGGAACGAACAGCGGAGGGATGGTGGCCCAAAGCTCTTTGGGTGATTCTGGGGTATTATTGAAGGGTGTGGATGTTTTGGATGGTAATGTTAAACCTTCAACTGTTCCTCCGATGGGCTTTAAGTGGCAATTCCTTGCTAATGTTTGGGTTTTGGCTCCTCTAATAGCTCCCAAGGATTCTCACCAGGGGGGTGGTGGGAGATTCACATGCCTCTGAGACGGAAGACAATGAAGAAGAGTATGCTTCGGACGACTCTGTTTATGAATTCAAAAAATATATCAAGGAATTATTGCCAGGTATGAAGGAAGGGAGTTTGTCACCAACTATTGAAGCACCAAAAGGGATTAGGAAGAGTGAACGTACCAAGAGACCGTCATCCAGATGGACCGAGGAGGCAGGTTACGTGGCAGAGCCTTCTAGATCGACCAAGAAGAAAGTCACGCGCGATGATGCCTCTGAAGGTACGCCATCGGAGCCCCTTCTTATTTCTGATTGTTCCAATATTCAAATTGCTAGCTACTGTAATGCATGTGGTATTTCATTTGATGGTTCCACTTCTCATTTGAATGATTGTATTGATTTTATCCCTAGTGTTGAAAAGACTTGTGCCTTGACACGTGTTGGCTCCAATTCGGAGCAGGCGGAGACCTCGGTAGAGGTCCGCGGTAACTAGTTAGTTTCTTAATGAATATTATATCTTGAAATGTTAGGGGTCTGGGTAAACCTGTGAAACGTTTTCTAGTTAAGGATTTCTTGAATATTTTTTTTGCGGATGTATGTTGTTTACAAGAATCCAAACTAGATGATATTTCGGGTATGAAGTGGAGAGAGATTGGAGGACCAAGACTGAATAAATTTATCTTCCTTCCTTCAGTGGAGACTTCAGGGGGCATCATTGTTGGATGGAATAGCGTTGTCCTCCTGGTTACGGTGGTTAGCAGAGGCACTTTCTCTTTAACAGTCGAGTTCTATTCTAAGAAGGACAACCTCTCTTGGCAGTATACCTCAGTCTATGACCCGAATGTGCAGCATCTCAAACGCACTTTCTGGGATGAGTTAAGGAGTTGTAGTGGTGATCCGGATGTGCCTTGGATGATTTATGGAGACTTTAATGCCATATTTTCGCCTGAGGACAAATGGGGCAGAAACCCGAACTTAGCAGATCTTCGTGAAGCGAACACCTTGATGCACGATCTTTGTCTCTATAAACCCCCGGCGATGAGGAGAAGATTTACCTGGACTAATGGGCAAGATAATCCTATTTAGGTTAAGTTGGATAGGTTTATTGTTAATAGGGCTTGTGTTGATCGTTTCCCAAGGTTGATCCAAAACTGTCTTCCGAGGCTTGGATCGGACCATGTTCCTATCAGGCTTGAGGTGGGGATGCATTGTGCTAAACCTATATTGTTCCGTTTTGAGAAAGTTTGGATGACGGTGGATAGATTCTCCGATCTGGTATCCGGATGGTGGGCTGGGTCCAATCCCCATGGTTGTGGTGCTTTCGTATTGTCCAAGAAATTGGCTTGGCTTAGGGATCAGCTCTGAAGATGGTCGAAAGAGAGTTTTGGTTCTATTAAACTGCAGAAACTGGTGTTGTTACATGATCTAGAGTCGATTGATGTCATCAAAGAATCTAGGTGTCTTACTCCTGAGGAAATTATCCAGGAGCGTGGTATTACGGAGAATTTAGCGGAAATTTGCAGACAAGAGGAAGTTTACTGGAAGCAGAGATCCTGGTTACAATGGCTGAAGGAGGGGGATGAAAATACGAGGTATTTTCATGCAGTGGCAAATGGGCTGAAAAACATTAACTTTATCCTGTCGATCAATGTTGGTTCTGGCCCACTCACTGATGTCAGGGACATTGGTCGTGTCTTTGAACAGCACTTCAGGGATCTCTTTGGTAAGAGAAGGAATTTTCGCTTCAAGGTGGATCTCGGTAACCTTCTGAAGAACAAATCCTTTGTGGACTTATCCTCCCTTGAATGGCCTTTTACTTAGGAGGAAGTGAAAAAAGTAGTTTTTGACTTAGGAAGTGACAAAGCCCCAGGGCCGGATGGCTTTCCTATGCATTTCTTCAAGTCCCATTGGGAGATTGTCAAAGGTGACATCATGCAACTTTGTCAGGACTTCTACACGGGGACGGCGAACTTAGAACGAATTAATTGGGCCTGTATTGCTCTTATTCCTAAGGTCTTAAGTCCGTCCAATCCGGGGGATTATCGACCCATAAGCCTTATTAACTCCTCTTTGAAAATCCTTAGTAAACTTCTAGCTTCCAGGCTTAGTTTGGTGATGGACTCCTTGGTGGATCGCGCCCAATCTGCTTTCCTCAAAGAGAGGTGTATTCTGAATAATATTGCAATGGTGGAGGAGACAATTTTCAGCATACACAAAAGAAGAATGAAGGGTCATATTCTCAAGGTGGACTTTGCGAAAGCTTTTGACTCGGTTGATTGGGACTTCTTGTTGGAGCTTCTGAAGGTTAGGGATTTTGGACCTAATTGGTTACGTTGGATATCCTCTATTCTTAGCTCGTCGAAAGCTTCTATCTTAATCAGCGGGTCCCCTGGTGGTTATGTTAGGTACCAAAGAGGGTTGAGACAGGGGGAACCTCTGTCGCCCTTGCTTTTTGTGCTTGTTTTAGATGTGTTGTGCACTATGTTCAACAATGCATTGAACTCAAAAATTTTGATTGGGGTGCCTTTGGGTGAGCAGGGCTGTGTCCGCAACCTGCACTATGCGGACGATCTTTTGGTTTTGACTGTGGGTGGAGCTGAAGACCTTAGGGTGATCAAGTTGATTTTGCTGGTTTTTGAAGGGCTTTCCGGCTTGGAAACTAACTTTTCCAAAACTTGCCTTTATACTACGAATATGCACCAACTTCCTCAAATGAGCGAAGCTAAAACGGTCAACTGTGAGGTGGGTCTTCTCCCTGTAACCTATCTTGGTTTACCTGTTTCGGGTAGAAAACCTCGTAACCAGGACTGGGAAAGCTTGATTGCCAAAGTCAAAGGGCGTCTGTCCTCCTGGAATTCTTCGTATATATCTATTGGAGGACGGCTCACCCTTGTCAATTCGGTGTTATTGGCGGTGCCGACATATTGGATGTCTCTATACCGGTTACCTAAGTGGGTGATCAAAGAAATTGATAGGATTAGAAGAGATTTTCTTTGGTCTGGTCCTAACATTGAACACCCTGGTTGTCGTCTTATGGCTTGGAGTAATATCTGTCGAGCAAAGGAGCAAGGAGGGTGGGGTATCTTGGAGCTATCATCCTTTAACTTGGCCTTGATGGGGAAATGGAGATGGAAAATCCTGACTGATTCACACTGGGGGGAACCAAGATCCTTCGCTTTAACTATAATGTTACTACTTGGGACTTGTTCAGGGGTCCAAATGGGAGAGTCTCTTTCTTTTGGTCTGGGGTCTCCCGTTGTCTCCCTGCTTTTAGGGGATGTATATCGGTTCAGATCAAAGACGGTTCTACGGCACTCTCCTGGAAGGATAGATGGTTAAATGGCGTTGCGCCGATGTACACTTGGCCAAAAGAATTCTTTGCGTCTCCTTCGCCTAACGGGACGGTTCGGGAGTTGCCGTCGTTACTTGGGAGAACACCGTTCGCGAATTACCCCGGGGTGAAGCAGTTTTGCTCTAGGTTAAACGTGGTGACGGGAAGTGATACTGATTTAAAAGTTTGGGGTCTGACGGCTAATGGGTTCTTTTCTGTCAAATCCTTCTACTGTCTGTTGAATGATGGAGGACTGCGTTGCCCCTTTGCAAACTCGTTTTGGAAAGGCCCCTACCCAAGGAAGGTTAACATTCTTGACTGGATTGCTTGGAAAAACAAGATTCTTTCTCTGGAAAATCTTGCTAAACGAATATGTAATAGACTGCCGACAGACACTTGTGTTTTGTGTCATTTGGATGCTGAATCGGTTGACCATCTGTTCTTAAAGTGTCAGTTCTCCCGGGAAGTTTGGTCACTGATCAGCGGGTTCCCTCTCATTACGATCTTCCCACGTCGATGGGCCTTTCATGGAGTAGTTTGGAGGCGCCTTACTGACCCGGCAGTGCGGGGGTTTGGCGATTGGGTTGTTAAAGGTTTTTGTGTGGTCTATTTGGCTTACGCGGAATGATTATATTTTTGCTGATAAATATGATAAACCCCTTGTTGTCATGAAGAAGACTGCTCATTTGATGTTATCTTGGTTCTCTGCAGCTCCAGATGGCTTGAGAGTGAAGTTGGATGATCCTATCTCCTCTATCAGGCGTAGTTTAGAGTTTGCTGGACCTCATTCTGCGGGGATGGAGGCCACTTCCACGATTGAGGTGGGTCAGGCTAGTGGTGAGGAGTAGCTCTTCTGTTCTATGTGGGTCATGAGAAGACCCGTTGTTCCTCCTGTTTTGTTTCCTTTTGCTTTTTGTTTCCACAGCTAGTGGAAGGATCGTTGTATCTCTTAATTATTTTTCTTAATGAATGTGGTCTATTATTATTATTATTTTTTTAAACTCGGGGGAACTCGGGGAATGCTATTAGGGAGTCGCATAAAAACTAAAAGAACAAAGGAAATAATGAGTCAAATGGAATCCCTTTATCTAATCCGGCAAAATCCAAATCTTAATGAATGTGGTCTATTATTATTTTTTTTAAACCGGGGGGGGATGCTATTGGGAGTCGCATTAAAACTAAAAGAACAAAGGAAATAATGAGTCAAATGGAATCCCTTTATCTAATCCGGCAAAATCCAAACAAGAAAAGGAATGGCTCACTTTCTTACATGGTTAACCTTTCTTGATTGTATAACTAAGATGTGATAGTGGGGGAGTATTGGATGAGCTCTCATTATCAACATTAATGCAATTGCCCTCTACTACTGCAATGAAGGACCCCTTCTTTATTTTCATGGCTCTTTACTAAAGCTTATGTAATTAATGGAGAAGCCATAGGAGTTGTCCCTATGTTAATTAATCAAAACTAGTGTTAATAATGTAAGTCCCATGATGCTGCTAAATTTAGCCTATTGAAAGAAATGTAGTTTGAGGATAAGTTTGAGGATATCTAGGAAACTTTACCAGCCACTAATGTGACAATGACAGTCTAAACAGAGACATTGAGGACAGCAAGTGGAGAAAAAAAAGCAACTCAATGAGCACCTCCACAAACATTCATAATGAGCCATTGAACTAGTTGGATTCTTTCTATTCTGTAAAAGTTGATACAGAGCTTTTTTTCTTTTCAGTTTTCAGCAAGTTGGGTAATTAAACAGGGAAGATATTTAAAGATGTAAATAGTAAAGCTTTTGCATTAACTAGAAAATCCAAACTCACAACTAGATCCATACACATATATAGACTTTGGACATCAACCTCGCTGATCTAATGTTTGATTATGATACAGTTAATAAACTGATGACAGGGATTAAGAGGAAAAACCAAACCAGATGAGCATAATATCAACAAGCTTGATAGCCTTTGGTGTCAGAACTTTAGCAACAGTAGGTAGTGATGGTGAGGTGAGGATGCCAAGTATGAACAAGTTGATACTTAGTAATGCAACAGCATCAGAAGCAGGCTTGTTCCTTATGGTTGAGAAGAACTGAACCACACTTTTTAGAGACATAGCAACCACAGTGAAGAGTGCTGCCACTAGTGGCATGCATGGATTTTCAGCTTTCCATATGATTATTCCAACCATAAGTGATAACAATGAGCTGAAGAGGCTTCGATGAATTGCCACAACCCTCCTCTGCTCCAGGACATGGTCAATGGTTGTATTTCTTGAAACTAGTTGGGAAGGAAATTGGCATAGATTAGCTACATTTAAGTCATCTTCTTTGTGTTTGATTTTGGCACTTAAATTCCCCAATGGATCACCATGTACTTTGGGCATCATTTGCTTCTGATTGAGTCCAGTGCTCCATGTATTTAAACTGTCATCACTATCAGCTTCTGTTTTTTTAGTTGAAAGAACTTTTCCATGTAGTTCACAAAGACGAAGGTTCTCTTGTTTCAAGCTTTGCAACTGTTAGAAAAGAAAATTCAGAGATTTATTCTAAATTCAGGCTAATGTTTTTGACCTTAAATGATTCAGTAACAAATACATGGTAATTAATTAGTGGTACAATGTTCTAGTTCCAACAGAGACTATCAAATACAAATGAACTTATACGTACTTCAACAAAAATTCCCCATACCTGATTCTCTAGAACATCAATTCTATCCATAGCTTTCTCATAAGCCTCTTCAATCTCCTCAAACAAGGTCTCAATAAGCTCTCTTTCTCTGATAGCCCTCTCTAATCTCTCTTCAAGTCCCCTGTTCTCCCATACATGGCACTCCAACTGAACTCTCATGTCATTCACTTGCACCTCCAACTGTAAAAACAAAACGAAACCCACAATGCAATCAAAGAGAAATCACAAAGCAAAAAGAAACAGAAGAAAGCTCACCATTCAAACACGTACTTCCCTCTCACGTTGCAAAGTAGTCAAGATCCGGAAAGGAAGCGTCACCACAGCAACACCCAAAGCAATAACACGGCAACAAAGATCAACATGGAAGTTGATAACCGATCCCAGAAGCTGCAACCACGTGAGCGCCACCACCGCCATGATGCGCACTCCAACGATGACCAAAAGTTTCGCTAGAGAGCACGGCGTCGTTAAGAACACCATTGTGCTCGTCAAAAAATCAAACCCAGTCCCCATCTCCACCTCTCTCTCTCTCTCTCTCTCTCTTCCTTTCTTGTATACTTGTATGACACTTGAAAGGCAAACAGCTAAGAGCTATAACCGTCCATGCACGTGGCACCGTGAGAAGAGAACAACAAGACACGTGGAGTTCAAATTGATGAACTATTCTAAAAATGAATAACAATAAATGAAACATTGAAAAACATAATATCTAGCAAAGTTTTTCTTTTGTAGGGTGTGTATATATATGTACATATATATATATATATATATACAGGATTAATGAGATTTGGAACTGCAATCTAGACCGAGACTGGACATGTTGGCGTAGGAGAAGACGATGCGGCAGGAGAGATGACTCCAGAACTTAACCGAAAGGAAAATGCCGACGCGCCAGCGCATCTTGGCCGAGCCAACAAGATCGAAGGGGATACGGTCGCTGCGCAGGGCAGCGTCCATGGCCGTCATGGCTCCCTCGTCTAGCGGCACCATCGCCGACGGGACCATGTAGTTGAGTACGAGCGAGCTGTTTTTCTGAACTTCAAACGGGTCAGCAACGAGCTCGGCGATCTCGATCCCGTGGAACTTGATGAAGAAGTCAAGGTCAGAGAAGCTCGCGTGAGCGCGCGCGTTGCCGTTCTCGGCGACGATGGTGATAGCTAGCTCAGTGTCAAGGGAGCCTGACTGGTCGTATATGAGCTTGTCGAGGTGAGCGTATGGGACTTTGAGGTAAGGGAGTCTGGGTTGGTAGATGATGTAGATGATGAAGACGACCATGCCGGTGAGGATGACGGCCACGGCGAGCAATGCGCAGATGATGGCGAGGATCCAGATGTATGGTTTGGTGGTTCTTACGCCGCGCGGGAGCTTGGTATTCTTGGCCATGGTGGGTAATGGTTAGTGTTGTTGGGTTGGGTTGGGTTGGGTTGGGGTTAAGGTGGTTAGTTGCTTCGTTCCTTTTGACGAGGGGATCTCTTTGTAGAGAATTGTGAGCTTTATCAAATGGTCAGGGTTTGGTATCTTCTTTGCTCTAATGGAAAGCTTAGTAGGAGACATGAAATACCAAACTTGTGTATGGTCTTCAAGTCCTTGTGCAAGCCTTCATGTATGCATGATCGATGTTGATCATTTCTTGCATAGTTGCATGTGTATTCATTCTGTCATGAATTCTCAATTACGTGGTAATTAAAATGACTATAATTTTCTTGATAATTTTTTTTTATTTAAATGTGAATAAATCATAAATTGATTAAAATAATTTTTTTTGATAATTAATCAAAACACCCATAAAAAAATGGAATATGAACTATTAATATCTTTCAAGCACAGAAAACGATAAAAGAAATTATTAGATTATATAATTAATACACTATGTAATTCAAGTTTTCAATTGGCTGAAAATTTGAAATTTATTATTTAAACGCATTTTTGTCAATCATCTTCAAAATTTTTCACGTGCTCATCTGGTGAATTTTTTTTTTTAATATGTGACAAACGCCAAATTTTTAAAAAAAAATGTCAAAATAGGATAGACAGCTACGAAGGTATATAAGTTACAGTAACTTACTGACTTCTTAAGAAAATTCTCTTGCTATACAATTTTAGAAGGGTGAAATCATTATTTTTTCTATATATGATCCATGTACCGATGTCGTAAAACAGTACTAAACAACATTGACTGAGTATATATTATATGAACAATACTACATGGAGAAGGATTCAAACCCTTGCACTCTCATGAATTTTTGTGACTCAAAAACTGAAACAGTGCTACCCAAGTGATTAGATCCAACACTAGATTTTTTGAATACTAAATCTGAAAATAACTTTGGCACATCAAACATACACATCTCTTGTGGATTGAGTTACTCCTTTCAGCAACATGAGTCAGACCTTGTTATTGCACAGTTAACAATGTTCAATTGTTTTTTTTAAGCTCTGGAGTGTCTTACTGTTTGGGATGGACTCTTAGTTTTCAATTTGTCGGATACTTATTTTGTCCCCCTCTTACTCCTTAGATATATAGTTTCTATTAATTTGTTTTTGGTCTGTTTCCTTTGTTTTATTCTGTTTTTCTAGATAATTATTTCTCTGTATTATTTTATTTAATAAATTGTGAATTATTCATTTCATAAAAACTATGTGTATATACAATATATTATAAATAATAATAATAAATTTTTAATTAAAGTTGCAAAATACATCATTACTTTTATTATTTTTAAAAGTTATTTCCTAGTAATGTTCGTTATTTATTTATTTATTAATAAAAATTTATACCAGTATGAGCCTTTTCTAAGATATTACAAACAGCTCTTTTAAAAAAAATTAATAAATAATTAATAATAGAAAACAGATTAAATGAAAGATATCAGAGGATAAAGGAAGAATTTTATCAATTTTTTATCCATTATATTTTAATTACTCATCTAAATAAAAAATAATAATTTATTTTATTCGTAATATTTTCGGAGAGAAAGGATCATTATTTTCCAATTTCTATTTTATTTAATTCAAATAAAGGAAAGAAATGAATTTCCCTCTTTTTTTTTTTCTTTTTGTTTTTCCTCCTCGTGTTCTCCGTCTTCCCCCAATTCAAAGCAAAAGAAACCCTAATCTTTGTGTCTTTCTTTTTCTCTCGCCAGGCATTGAGGATTGGAACTCCAATGGGTCGGCTTCCGCATGGCGGAGGTCCTGTCTTCCGCTTCACCTCCGGCGAGGTAAACCAACCATCCAATTTTTTAGGGTTTTCATGCATTATCATAGAATTCACATATTTGGTGTTATGCATGATTTTTCTAACAAAGAAATCAGCTTTGATTCGGACTTATCATTTATACTTCATGTATTGTCTCACGACCTCGATGCTAATCTTGAGAAGCATAAAGGCACAATTTTTGTTGATTTCTTGTCCTTTTTACTGGAAATTAGTTCGCGTAGTTCTTCTCTTCTCTTTGTTTGATTTCTCCTTAGATGATTGATTTTGGTTTTTGTATATTTTTTACCAATTTAATACCCATGCTAGGACCATGGCACCAACTTTTACTCTCTTTTGGTATGAAACACATGGATGATGAGAGTCATGAGACTGTTCCACTAAGGCTCACCTTTAAGAATTATTGGTTAATTCTGTAGTAACATATCTTGGAATGTTTGAACAAGTGAAAATTAGTGTCATTGCACTGCTCGGTGACCAAGATGTTCAACTTCTAAATAAAAACAATACTGCTATGCAATTTCTATATCAGAACAAGAGTTTGTAATCTGTTGTGGTTAAATTGCATTACATAGATGATGTCTTCGGTTCTGATGCACTTCAACTCAATATTAGTATTTTAGATTTTTTTAGAATATACGACTCAATATTTTTCCACTTGAAGGTTGTTGAGATGGAAATCATGTTGCAAGACTTAAACTATGTAATTCCTAGTCGAGAGGCTATATGCGCCCTTGCAGCAAAGTTCAGGTAGAGTGGAATTTATAATGGTAGTAATATATTTTTGTACTTATATGATGCTTTTTTCTTTTTTTCTTACTTGAAGTGCTTCTGCGGACCGAGTTGGAAAGAACGTCGTGCAGCCAAAACAGGTTACTGACTTTCTGGTTAGTTGCAGCATCATGAGATTTGCAATTCTAGTTATTTACACTCTGATTTTTCTAGGTGTGGAACTGGTTTCAGAATAGGAGATATGCTCAAAGAACCAAATTGATTAAGCCACCTGAAAAATCAAGCACCACTCCTGTTCCCCAGGATGATATAGTTTCTTCTACAAATTTAGTTGACTTCTTTTCTTTTCCATCAGGTAACTTTTTATTGTCTTATCACAGCTTGTAGATTTCATTATTTATTTCCTCACTTGTATGTATGTTTGGTTGGTGCAGTAATTTATTTGTAGTTTTATTTTGGTTTTTTGTTTTTCGGACATGCATCCTCCGTGTACTCTGAATTATTAGTTTGTATGGTTGTCGTAGACCTAGTAAAAACAAGCACGAGTTTTGAGGCTTAGTTAAACATTTATTTGTTATGTCTTTTATTTGTTTTTGTAATCACTGATCAGATACTGAAGTTGTTTATTATTATTCTATGTGATGGATATTATGGTTATTGATGCAGGTTCTGTTTGAAATGGTTTCAATGTATTATTAATTTGGTCGTTCAAATTGCATTTTGATTTTTGTGCCTGTTAAAATCATTCCTTAGAATTTTAGCTTCATTATATCCTTAAAATGCAAAATTACATTACAGTCATATTTCTTTCTGTTTTTCTTAAAATAGTTCACACCTTTCTCACTTCAAGATATAATTTGATTGAGTTGCTTGTGGCACTTTCCTCTTGCATGTTTTCTTGTTTCTTGTCCTTGAAGTCATTTTACAATGCATTGTTTTGGGACTGTCCATTAAGTATCCTCAGTGTCGTTTCTATTGTGGAAATGCAGGGTTTATTTCTCCAGATACCATGCAGATGGAGTTTGAAGCAAAATCTGCCAGAGATAATGCATGGTAACAATCAATTTTAGTTCTAATCTACAAGTCTTCTTGTTAAGATTTGCACATCAGGTCCGTAAGTTCTATACAATATTGCATGAAATTGAAGTCCTGGGTAATCTTTTTCTTCCACCAATTTCTCAAGGTTAAGCATATACAGTTTAAGACTGACATTCAAAATAACTCGAAGGATTTATATATCTTGTTGAACTAACACAAATATCCTTATTCATGACTCATGCTTTATTGAGTGAACAATTTAACACCAATCTCTTTATGCTTGGATTCTTCACCCCTATGCTAAATTCATCTTTTGAGCAGGTAACTTGTCGTTTCTTGGTGTAGTTATGCATGTTTGTTCTTTGTTGTAGAAGGTGCAGCAGTCTGTCCGTGTGTGCAAGTTGTATGTGTCATGTGTTGTGTTATGTTTGTGGGACGTCAATGAACTTATGCCCATTCAACTTATGGGGTCTCTGTCTATGAAATTCTATTGGGTTGCTGGTTCCTGGAGTTCAACCATAGCCAGGGTGGAGTCCCTAACATTTATGGGTAGCATGTGCCTGGTCTATATTACTTGCTATGATGATACAAGTGGCAATTGTTGCCATTTGCAATTTGTAGATTGGCATTTATGTTAGTCTTATTTTGGCATATATCTTACACTACTTTTTAACCTCAAGATTGTTTTAATTTTAGGGGTTAGATTGTTAATTAAACATGCTGATTTTTCTTTGACAATTATTGGGCTGCAGGTATTTTTCTGTTCTTACCTGAAGATTAATATACATACATATATATATATATATATATTGCAGGTATGATGTTTCAGCATTTATTGGCCTTAGGGTGGGTGAAACAGGTGATCTGGTAATGATCTTGATGGAGTCCTTGGTTTGCAATTTATGATATGCAGTACATGTTAGTCCATACACATTTGAGTGCATAATTTTCTTGTATTCACAGTATGTTCTGTCAGGTGCAAAAGTAATAAATGCCTTTGCTTCACTGGCTTCTCTGGCATCTGCTGTTATAATTTCTCTCTCTAGGTTGTTTTTTAAAAGCTGTATAGAGGGAAAATTACACCATCATAGAAGCTGTTAAGTGTGATTTTGCCTTAAAAAAATTGGTCTTTGTTTTCAGGAAGTTCGAGTTAATTTTTCGGGCTTTAGTATCGAAGAAGATGAGTGGGTCAATGTGCACAAGTGTGTGAGACAGCGGTCTCTTCCTTGTGAAGCATCAGAATGTGTTGTAGTGCTTCCTGGAGATCTCGTACTATGTTTTCAGTGCTGGTGCTCATATGCATCCTAATTTTTCTTTGTCCTTTGCAATCCAAAATCATGTTGTTGAACACTGTTTACTTACATCAACACCTAAAACCTTGTCTTCAGGAAGACAATGTGACAATATTTTCATTAATTAATTGTGCATCTCTGCTTGATTATCATTTGTCAAACTTTATAGAATTTGATTTGAGTGAAATTGGCAACTGAAGCTGAGCCTTTATTCCATTGTAGTTAGGTTGGATACATCCTTGCTGTTATATGCCAATGTAAGTATTGCTTTAACATTTGCATATTTATAAGCTACTAGCTCTGCGACCTGCACCCCTTACATATCCTCACAATTCACATTTCCTAGACTGAATGGTCAGAAACTGTACTTAATTGTCGCCTCTAGGTTTTTTCTTTGGCTTTCCGGCAAAAGCCCAGATGTTGAAGCAGGAGAATAACCCAGTTTGCCTCCTGTGAAGCACATATTGTTTGTTTTCTGTTAGCATCCTTATGGGTGTTTTTGTTGCTGGTAGTCTAATAGGATATATTAATTCTTATATTCCATGGTAAAAAACCTTTTGTGGAGGGCAAAAAAGTTTTTTGACCTCTATCTTGGCAAAAGAAGGTGCTGCCTTTTATGATGATTCTCTCTGAGCTAGTGTTTGGGCAGCTTCAAGTATGTGATAATCTAATATCAGAGCATGGTCTTTAGTATTAGTACCATTCATGATTTCCCCTGTAACATTATAGTCAGCCCTGAAAGGAACATATGGAGAGTTGGTATGATGGGCGTAAATTGATTTTTAATTTCAATGTACCTATTTCTTATAAATACATATGAGTATGGTAAAGGCAAAGACTAGCATTGAGCGCATGAAAGGACTTTTTTTTCCTGATAATTTTTGTATTTAGATGTATATGGATTCGGATGCCTCTATTAAATAGTTTTTAAAAATATTGTTTTTATTTGGTTTTAGAATATATTTCATGGCTAGTAGCCTAGTACTATAGTGAAAAATAAAATGATAGTGGGGCATATCACACAGTTTACTGTCTGAGGAGAAATTTTGAAGATCTTACATTATTGTTTAAGTATCTGAAATATTATTATTTTCTTAATTGTTTCATTTTCTGGTTATGATTATTATTATGTGAAATCAATCAGGAAGGTAAAGAACAGGCCCTCTATTTTGATGCTCATGTGCTTGATGCACAAAGACGAAGACATGATGTTCGTGGATGCCGTTGTAGGTTCTTGGTCCGATATGATCATGATCAATCTGAGGTACCTTTTTAGTTGTGATTGTTTTTGGTGGTTATCTTGATGTCGGTAATATGATACAGATATTACAGATTGTGTTTCCATAGCAATACCAGTATGAGTTTTGTCTATTTTAAGGGATTTCAGTAAGATATGGATATAATTTATCTTATTAATAGTACTAGGAAAGTTAGATGCGCCATTGTTGTTGTTGCTGGATGAATATGCAAGAACACAGCGTGCTGAACTAAGAAAGTTATGTTCAATGTCATATAATAATTAATATAAGAACGCATTGTTTATGTTCTGTTAGATGTGCCATTGTTGTTGTTGCTGGATGAATATGCAAGAACGCAGCGTGCTGAACTAGGAAAGTTATGTTCCTTAGTTGTATTCTTGCTATCCATGTACTTCTTTTTACCTTCTGATAGCATGGTTGGGAGTTTCCCATAGACGTCACCCTCCGATTGACTGCATGTGTTAATGTAACTGGTCTTAAAAACTGACACTCCATTTATTGGTAGGAAATAGTGCCACTGAGAAAAGTCTGTCGACGTCCTGGGACTGATTATCGTCTGCGAGGGAGAACGTTAGGACATGTTGACCAGCATGCAATGGCAATGGATTCTACTCTCGCTGCTTTTCCGAATGATCCTGATTTAAAAGCATGTCAGCCCCGGAGTTAGCGAGCCCTAATGCACGTTAAACAGTGCAGACATGGTAGCAATGTTGATCAAACCACTAGCCAACTGGTGAAAATTGGTTGTGGCTTAGGATATATAAGTTAACTTGTGATTGAAAAAAGATGATGTGTTTTTATCATATGTATTAATGTATATTGTCTATTAGTTATGCCCCATTTTGGTTGTAGACAGTGTAAAAACTCTTTGCTTTTATGTATATATATGGAAAAACTTTTTTTAATAAATTGATGATTTATCCAATTTATCCAATATTTGATGAATAAATGACATGGACCCTTAAGTTTGAAAAAGAGCTCATTCAAGCCTGCTATTGTTGAATTGATTCTGAATTTGCATTGAATTGGCTAACAGTATAACTCACAGGCATAGAACAAATGGCATCACTATAACCACGCAAGTTATCTTCCATTTAATTTGCAACATATCCAGTCTCCTTCTGGGTAGGAAATTGTTGGCTATTGTTTGTAGTTTAATCTCATTATCATTTTATCAAACTAAGTAAAAGGTCTTAAAACAATAAATGCTCACATGCGTTGTTGCTAAACCAATAATATCATGATATCCACACACAGCCGTACTTCATTATCAACAAGCTTAAGTCACTATCCATTTGGTTTTCTGTTAGCTGTTTAGAGTTTCCCAGTTTCTTTCTCTCTCTCTCTCTATATATATATACACACACACACATAATGCTTTTCTGTCAACTCTTAACGGACAACTACTCATGAAATTGTGAAACCTTTTGACTTTCTTTCTCAAAGCATGTAATGCTTGCCAGCATGTCTTTGATTTGATGTACCTTCAAAAATTGACTCACTACTCACTAGTCCTTAAACATTAATCACTCAATCAATTAATCTAATCTACCTTTATATAAAAACTGAAACAATCAGTAAGTATGCTGCTCTCACATTTTAGCTCAGCTCCCAACTATAAGTGGATGTTCATATTATTGATCACTCACACCTTCATTTTGATCATTAATTTTTTTTAAAAAACAAAAATACTAGAAACACATATACTGAATTTTATTTCTGAACAATAAAATTATAATTATGTATACTCACTTAAACTCTTTAATGATAGTTTAACTGAATTTGATCAAAAATGAATTTTTTTTTTATATGTTTTGAAATTTTAAATGGTTTTTTTTTCTTCTCCAAATTAATGAACCAAAACCCAATAGAATTTTATTCCCAAATTAAAAGTGCTTGTTTACTACCCTGAGTTGAAACAATCTTTGAACTTTTATATATATATATATATCCTACTACTCTTCTTCCGTTTTTATATATTATCATCATCCTCAAACTAGGCTATCCTCAGAGGTGTTCTTCTCCTGAGAATTTACCTGTTTTTTTCCCTCAGAGATGTTTATCTCCTACAATAGCATCTCAAATGACTTTAAAATAAATAAATAAGAGTTAATAGGAAACAAAACACAGAAGCAGGCATTGGTGAGCATCAATTGTGGTAGAGGGTCCTTAAAGTCCCAATTTTAATGTTACGTTGATCAATTAAATATACCAAAATAAATAAATAAATAAATAAGAAAAATAAAACAATCATATTGATGAGGTGATAATGTTGTTGGCACCTTGGCAAGTTGCAGAACTATTTAATTAAAAGAATCCTTGACGCCAGGGAGCGAGCTAGGAGAGGGTCCTTTTTTTTTAATTATTAAATTAAATTAATTAATAATTATATATATATATAATATTAATGCATATAATATATATATTTAGAAAAAAAAATCTGTGAAATTTTTTGTTTGTTCTTTAATAATTTGCGAATTGATTTATATAAAAATTTTTTTGGGCAAAAGTCTATTGTTTGGTCAGTGGGCTTTTTTACAAATTAATATATATAATCTAAAAAATTATATTCTTATAAAACCATATTTGTAAAATTTTATTTTTTTAACCTTTTTATTTTTAATATATTGACTATATAATAATTAAAAAAAATTGTAAAATTTATTGTTCAGCAACTTGATTTTCTATAAATTAGTATGTATATTATTAATATATATATTAGAAAAATATTTATGAAACTCTATTATTAATTTGCCTCCTTTGTTTTTTTAGTTGTCTTTTAAAAAACAAATTTAATTACTCTAAAAAAACAAATTTAATAAAATTTTCTGACTCTAACCCCTGCTAGCAACATGACTATTTATATATAGAGGTATTAGATATTTATCATACACCAGCTAGAATACAATTGAACTCACACAGTTGGTATACAAGTGGTCCCTAAATTGCCTAAGTTAACATGCATGATTTATTTAATTTTTTTTTGAGGTAGGGCGATAAGCGCCAACCTTCAGGGGCGTACAAGGGGCAGGAGTATCGCCACCACGTCCTCACTTTCTGGAAAACGGGGAGCGCGGTTCATGGGAATCGAACTCGCGCCTCCCCAACACGAGGGGACCCAAAATACCGCTGGGCTCCTCACCCGCTGGTTTGGACTTATGTTATTCATACATACTATAGAATATTATAGGTTTCAAAATTAATATTTTTCGTTCAATTTATTAATTAACTTGAAGGAATAGAAATAAATATGAATTAGATGGAAGTTGGAAATAATAATAATTGGAATACGTGCACTCGTATATTTGACGAAGGACGTGCTTTAAATTTAAGGGTAGCAAAAGAGCTTTTCAAAACAAAATTAATGGGTTGGCACTAATGATTTATGAGGTTGACTATCAATACTTGTCATTATGAATTAATTGCAGCTCTAGACCAAATCATATGCAAGAAAAACCATATATATATATATATATATATAAGGACATAATAAATTAAAGGGAAAATTACTGTTCACCAATCGTAATTTTCAAAATTTCCCAAAAACTCCCTCTTACTTTTACACACCCTGGACAACCCTTCCGTTTGTGTTTAACTTCCCTTTTACCCACTACCATTCACTTCAAATGGGTCCATGTTGTGAAATCCCATTTTTGCCCTTGAAAATGGTGGGAAAAAAAGCATCAAATCACATCATGTCCAACCTTTTCAAGGGCTTTTTGCTTGGTTTCTGATAGACAATGCATAGAAGTTGCATTACATCTTGTTCTTCTCCTCATTTCTCCTCATTTGGTTTGTTCGACTTCAGTTTCTGCCGGTTTCGTAATACGGTGAGAATCTCTTCGTTGCTATCATTTTGACCATTGTGCGGGTGTTTATTATGAAGGGTTTTTGTGGTAATGATAGATGTAAATCTGTTTCAGGAAACGAGTCTGGGTGAAGTTTGTCATACCCGAAATATATAAATCGATTTCTCCAACAGAAAATGAAGTTGATTTCCATCGGATTGGTCAAGTGCACTCCATCTTCAAAATGAGTCGTAGTCGATCTTGTTGTCGAGACAGACGATGTGCCATTGTCGAATCCTCACCGAAAAGCGAGTTCATTTCGTTGTAAAGTTCTTCCTCGCTTATGGTAGTTCTTCTCGTTTAAGGTTATCTAGTTGTATATTTTAAATACTGTTTAACTCTTTGCTATTATCTGTTTAAATATATTACAAATTTGTTTAATAATTGTCGTCTCCGTTTAAATTTATCTTTACATGTTTAGCTATTCATATTAACGTGAAAATTCTCAAAGTCTCACAGTAAAAATATCGATCTTTTCGTCTGAATCAAGTGTTGGCAAGGTGGAAGATGGCAGAAGTTATAGTATCCGTGCAGTCAAGAATTAACGAGCTGACATTAATTCTTATGCAGCAAGAATATAAATATCCGAATACCCGCTCGTTGTGATCGATCAATCTCGGTCCACTTTATGCGTTTCACTTTTTCTCGGATACTGAAGCGTCAACCCGCTGATGGACTTTTACACCATAAATGACAAGGAAGAACCCTTCCCATGGACAACCACTCCCTCGCCGTCCCTCATCCTCCTCCTCCTCATCTCGCTTCTTGTGTATGATATTCATCGAAGTCGGATCGAAAATTCAAGATCAACTCTATCTTAAAGTGATGTCTCATGATCCTCCTCATCTTGAGAATCATCGCCAGTAATCACGCCATAAGTTAAACTATTCTTTCTTGCCCAGTGAAATTCCCGCATAATCGCCTCGAATACGGAGGATTCTCCAGTAGATGGACGACGGGCAAGCAATTAAGCCGGGCATTTCGACTTGGGTAAGAAAAAGAAAGTTTTTCACTTATTGCGTGATTACGGAGGATTCTCTAGAGGAGGAAGATCATGAAACATCCTTTAAGACGGAGTTGATATTTATCACTTGAGAATTGTTCTTACCGTTTAAGAACCTTTCGTTAGTGTACAAATATTACTTTATGTGTTTAACTCTCAGGATCTTCGCTTAAGTCAGACCATGACACATTGATTAATAGACGTTTTTATGAATGTGTTTGCTTAACCTTTTTTGATGTGTTGAGTTCTACGTTGTGCAGGTTTAAGTTGATGCGCATGTTATGCAACCGCCGTAAGCATTCGAATGTACAGATGCTTGGTGAGTCAAACCGAAATCTTAATAAACGAACGAGGGTCGACTCGCGAGTGTCCAAGGTCCGAGAAGACGTTGTAAATGTTGTAAATGTTTTATTTTAAATGAAACAAGCTTATTTGAGTGTGAACTTCTGATATTTAATCAGATTCTCCATTGTAAATGTTTAAATTTTTTAAACAGACAAACTTATTTGAGTGTCAACTTGTGATAACTTGTGATATTTAAACAGAGATATAGTAAAAACAATTTGAGAAATAAAAAAGGGCATTGTAAACAAAACAAAAAGTTAAACAATAATCGATTTACTCTTTAAACAATGACAACGGTATTTAAGCAAATACATAAAGATGTTTAAACAGTGACCCAGGAGGTACCCATCTTCAACGCTGATGTCGAGTGAAAAACATTTAATTTAAACAATAACATATATTTTAAAACAGTTAAATCACTATATTTAAACGATTTACATATTATTTAAATGATATAGAATTTATTTAAACAATTAACCGTTATTTTAAACACTATATGTATCGGTTTAAACATAAAAAACTCGACGCTTTAAAGCGAGACTCATAATAAAGAGTGAGAACTTTTATTCGAGCTGATGATAATATGGCTTCCTCATGACAGGTGACATATATTTCCTTTTTTTGCCCTTGGGATGGAGGAAAAATACCGCCCAATCACATCACGCCTAGTCTAACCTCTATGCGTACAATCGCACTCGCTTTTCGATTCATTGTTTGTTCTTTACATCTTCTTCTTTTTCTTCTTCTTTTCGTTCTTCTTTTCATTTGGTTTGTATGATTTGGTTTTTGGCCGATATATTATGGAGAGTTTTTGTGGTATTGCTAGATACAACAGGAGGGAAGAGTGCTAATGTTCACTACTCGACTTCTTGGGAGTTGGTGTTAGTCGAGATATGTGAGCAATCGGGGTCTCAAGTTTCCCTGTCAGAGTGAAGTTTATCACATACGATGGATATAAAAGCGGTTTTGTCCAATAGAAAACGATGTTGACTTCCAATGGATGTGTCGTGCGACTCGATCTTCAAATGCTAGCAGTAGTTGGTCTTGTTGTCGAGACGAGATAACGTGCCATCTGTCGAATCTCTAATGAAAAACGAGTTTTACTCGTTAGAAGTTCTTTCTCTTTTATTTGATCCAATTGTATAGGTTCATTATTGATTAAGTATGTCACCATCTGGGTTAAAAATCTTATACTATTCATTTAAGTTAATTGTTCACTTTGCTTTAACTATTTAATTTTAACGTTTAAATATTTACTTTATCACTTAAATGCAGCCTATTCTCATGATAACATATTGATCTTTTCATTTAACTGAAGTGTTGGCATGAATTCAGATTCTGCGAGGGCTCCCGTTCAACCCCATGGTGACCCTGACGGTATAGGATGTCTTCCTTCCTCGTCAGATCATTCTGAAGTGCTGTCGTTGGATATCGGACAATGTTTTGAAGGTGTTGAATATTTCAGGGACGTACTTCAAAATTTTGCAATCAAACGGAATTTTGACTTCAAATTCATAAAGAACGAAAAACATCGGGTGACTGTGGAATCCGCTGTCGATGGTTGTCATTGGCGCTTTCATGCATCAAAAGAGTATAATAAAAATACTTTCAAAATCAAGACAATCAACCCGTCACACACTTGCGGTGGTGGAATAGGATCGACGTCAAATGCGAAAGCGTCCAAAAAATGGGTAAACGCATGAGTGATTCAAAAGCTCAAGGACCGACCCTTGTACAAGGCCATCGACATTCAGAAGGACATGTTCCGGGAACATGGTGTCCACATACCATACAAGCAGGTTTGATTGGGAAAAGAGCATGCCCGGGTGGTCCTCGACGGCAGTGACATCTCCAGCTACGATTTGTTGCTTTGGTATGTAGATAAGGTGGTTGAAACAAACCCCGGCAGCGTTGCGATCGTGGAAAGAGATGGTGATCGTTTTAAATGTGCATTCTTTTCTTTCAAACAGGTGTATTGTGGGATTCAAGAGGGCTTGCGGTCGTCATAGCTTTCTTGATGGTACTCACCTCCTTGGAAAGTATCGGGGCTACACTCTTGGGTGCCAGCAGGAAAGATGGAAACAATGGTTTTTTCCACGTCGCCTTCGGTATAGTCGACAATGAGACCGACACCAATTAGACTTGGTTCATATCCAAGTTATAATGAGATAATTACTTTCGTGAGGGCCTTGTGAACACAATTGCGAGAGTCTTCCCTTCTTCGCCACATGCATACTGTCTTCGATATTTGGAGGCTAATTTTATGAAAGCCAATGTCGGACTTGGGAAGGCATTGAGGGAGGAGTGCTCGGTTTATATGCTTTTCGCGATTCGGTAGGGCATCCACGCCTAAAGAATTCAATGACACCGCTGAATGAACCGCAGCCACATTACCCAAGGCCATCACCGGTTGATTAATAAATCGGATATGGCACATGGTCGATTATCTCGTTCGCACGTGATCGTTGGGGTGAGATGTATTCAAAGGTCGCGGAGTCGCTCAATGCTTGGATCAAAGAAGCTCGTCATTTACCGCGATGCTGAAAATGGTCGACTCCATAAGGTCTCGCGAATGTTGATTTACACTTAACATTTAGTGTTACCCTTTTAAACATTTCCATATTTGTTTAATTAAAATTGCCCTCGACTTTTAAATATTAATTTAATCGCTTAAATATTTACCATACTCGCTTAAAACAAGTTTACCAATCTGTTTAACCATCATCGCCTTTGTTTAACCTTATTTGTCGTCGTTCAAGTCGAAGACAGCATGTTATGCAAGGGGCGTGAGCAGTGTAACAAACGGGAGACCTCACTTTATGCTCGGACATACATTCGGGTTAGAGATAATTGTCGAGGATAGCCGAAATCTTCGCGTTGGTCGTTGTGTCGATGATCGTTACGAGCGATCGATCCAAATCAGCAACAACTCAGAGATCTCGCCATCGTAACTTGTTCACGCCGGCAAGGGCAAGTTTACGGTATCCCTTACAAACACGCTATACGGCAATAATGCGCATGCACACCAACGCTCATCAATTTATTAGCGCTTTACTTCACCGTCGATAATTACAAATCGGGCGATAAGGAAGCTATATTCCCCATACCCGACTAACGACAAACCTTCGCATTTAAAAATCGTGAGCTTCGCTTTGCGACACCGCTGACGAGAAGGCAGCCAGACGCGCCCCAGAGGAAAAGAGGATCGAGTCGCCAGCGCTTGATGTCCGCTGAAGTTACATCAGTACCGCCGCCATGGATCCGGACACAATCGAGATCTTGCAATGAAACTGTCACGACTAGGCATCGTAAATAAGTCGACTTCTAAAGAGAAACAATCTGAATTGAGTGGCAACTTTTCATATTTAAACTCTTATTCTTTACAGTGTTATCATTTATTTAAACAGAGACAGTGTTAATTTAAATAGAGAAACTGTAATTTTAAATATTTTAAACCCGATATTTAAACTAGAGATGGTAAATTTAAACAATTAAACTGAAATGTAAACAATGATTAATCAGAATTAAACAATGAAATGAAACCGAATGAAATTTAACTCGCTTTTACAATTGAAAAACAAACAAAATTTACATTGACATATAGAAGTCATGTTCTTCGAAAACAAAAACAATGAATTGAATTTGTCTTGGTTTACATTCGAAAACAAAATTGACATTGACATATACAAGTCCCTGCTCTTCGAAAAACAAAATTTAACCCGCCTCGACGACCCCCTTATTTCTCACGCACGTCCCGCCTCCCTCCTTAAATATGCGGAAACATACTTTAATCTCGTGTAAGGAACGCCCTGTCATCGGTAGTCGTAGCTTTTTCACCCCAAAGTACTCGCTCGATAAACCGCATGACATAGACGGCGCAATCGACACTTCCTTGTTTTTGGCGTGGGGTTTCCATGTCGTGCACTAGTGGGTACTTTGAGGTCGCCGACTCATCGAACTCCATATCGACACAAAATGTCGTAATAGATTCCGTCGAAATACGCAAGTTGAGATTAGAATACCGATTAAATACCAAACACTATTAATCGGACATAATTTATTAAAGAACTTACTATGTCCAGCTGGCCTTTATCGCACTTCGCCGTACGTGAAGAATAATGCATGTATTCTTGTTTATCATTGTCAAGGACGAGGACATAGAAGTGGCCATTCATGATTATCGGAGGATGACACTTTGAACTTCATGCAAGTCACAGCACCAGATCTCTGGATCATAGCCATAGTAGTTTCATGTGCCTTCCTCGCTGACATAAACAAGCCAGTGTCATGTGATGGAGGCGCTGCCGAAGGATACGGCACTTTGCTCACCGACTTTTGTATTATACATACGAAAGCGCCCATCACATTATCTCGGACCATCTCCTTCCCCTCAAGTAGTGTATAATTTGTCCGCTGTAGTGCCGACAAATGGCTATTCTTCCACACGACACAAAGGTCGAGGTTAAATAATAACATATATAATTAGACCATATTGTAAGTCTTTAAATGATATTATCAATTTTCAAATGATATTATAAATAATTAAACATTAAATAGATAAATTAAATGATAATATATAAACATTTAAACACTATCATAAAAACTTTAAACTTACCTGTCCATACGGCAGTTGAGGAAGAGCCTCATCAACTCCTGCTCGTATTTGTTAAGACGTGATTGGCCAACCCAATTTTTCTTCTTCGGAATAAAGACTTTCCGATCCGTCTCGTCCAATTGTTGATTGACCTTGATCATCTCTCTCGTTCCTCGGTCGGGATCTTCATAGGGGATTGTCGTTGAGCCTTGACGGTGTTCAAAGACCGCAAAGATCTCCTTCGACTGGGGACGGGCGACGATCAACCGCAGACACATCCTTACATGGTTGTTGTCTGTGGGATTGTGTCCGGCTTCACGCTGGGACGACGACGACAAAGATCAACCGCAGCACACATCCTTACATGGTTGTTGTTGTTGTGGGATCGTGTCCCGACAACGATCAGGATCGACGACAACATCAACCGCAGACATACCCTTACATGCTTCTTCTGTTGCTGATTGCTGTCCTACTGACGCAAAGCATCGCTTTGGCCACGGCAATGCATTCAACGATCTTCCAATCAGTGCCACTGGCAACAACATCAACAGGAGACACACCCTTAGCTTGTTCTTGTTCTTTAGTGATTGTGTTCATCTTTGATGCCGCACTCCTACAGCTGGCTCCATTGTGGTCAGGGATTTCGCTAACAAGAGAGTAAACGATCTTCTCAATCGCGGCAACGGCCACATCATCTATGATGTCCTCCACCGCATGGCCATGTCATCAACGGTGATCAGACTAACAACAGATGATCACCGATGGTGTTGCTATTGTCTTCATCATCACCGTGGAGACAGAGGCAAGTATTGTTCTCCTCTTTTTCGCAAGTCTCTTCGAATGTGGCCGCCTTGAAACGGCTCACCTCGATGACGTCGTCGTCATCAAATTTCGACGCCTCGTCACCTTTGGGTGCTTCATTTTTCGAGGAACGGGCGCAATGATCGCGAACATCCTTCCAAGGCTCTCAACACGACGAGCGACTGCCGAGGAAACCTCTGGCCAACAATATTCCGCACGCGCATAAGAGTCGTAGTGGCATCTTCGCCTAATGTCGCTTCGCTAGGGCCGCCACTCACGGAGGGCTGCCACAATCGGGGACCGCCATCATCGCGGGTAGGGGGTTGTCGCAACTGGCGTGGGTAGGGGAGGGCCTCTCGGCTGAGGAATGCGCGCGCGCTGCAGGGTCGGAAGTAGGAGAACGGGCGCTGAGGCCAGAGTAATGTAGGGCCGCCTCTTATCCCCGCCTTCGAGCAAGTGGTTTTGAGCAATAACATCCATCCGCCGATTGGCCTCTCAATAAATATTTCTTCTTCAAAGATTCGCTCTGAACCACACTTTCAAGAACTCAACATATGAAACCAAACAATTTTCAATGAAATCATTCACTTTTTAAAACTATAAAAAACTATATTTAAACGGAGTTTTTATATATTTAAACATTATAGAATATATTTTAAACGGAGAACAAAATATTTAAACCTTTATGAACAAATTTTAAACTCAGAATAATAAAGTTAAACGCTAGAATAATATGTTTAAACATTAAAGACTTCGTTAAACATCGTCTCACGATTTATTACCTCTTCCTTCTCGAGCGATGACAACTGGTTTTCACTCGTCATTGCTTCCCAGAACTACTTTCACCAGTAGACAAAGATTCTTGGGATCTCGACGAAACAGACTTTTCTTTTCCCTGCTCCGGCCACCTAGAAACCGTACGTGTA
Source organism: Dioscorea cayenensis subsp. rotundata (assembly GCF_009730915.1). NCBI lineage: Eukaryota > Viridiplantae > Streptophyta > Magnoliopsida > Dioscoreales > Dioscoreaceae > Dioscorea > Dioscorea cayenensis. The sequence goes on along the minus strand of NC_052474.1, from coordinate 2,943,357 downwards.
AGCACGACCGAGCAACCCTCTAATATACCCCTGTCGTGGTCTTCCCCTGCAAGATCTCATCTCGCGACTCGAGCAAACTGCCATGGAATGTCCTCCATAAGCCACTTGTGCGCCGCCCGCGCCTACGCAGATCGCCCACGGCTGTAGATCATCGACATAATCAACGCATCCGCCTCGAACCGAGCATGATATATTTGGGAAGAGGATTGCACCACTGAGGTACACCATCGAGTTTGACAAAAATTTTCTTCTTCCCCCTCGTCGAACAAGTCGCACAAGAGCGCCTTGACTGGAGTCTCTGCTGCTCTCGTAGGTTTTTATAAATACATCCCTCGAACGTCAGAGCTGGGTTTTATTCTTCTTAAACACGCATCGGCCGCCATCATAACGCAGTACTCAAGAACGAGGGCCACATCTTGAGGCCTCGAAAACTCAGCAGTGCTTTCCCGATCCCTCGACTATTAGCGTCGCCATCGTACTTTTGCAATGAGAATTAATAAGGGCCCTCTCTCGGGTATATGGCTTCCACCAACGAATGTCAGAAACGGTGTCCTTCTGATGATCTCCCAGACGTCGAGGGGTCATGTTATCTTTCAATTCACCTAAGGTCTCCACTACGCTGTCAAATAGCATCGCCCATTAACTAGGCTCGACCGCCATAGCCACAAGCCCTCAGACAATAACAACACATTCAACACGCAGATTCACAAAATGTTTAAGCGGAAATATAAGGTTTTAAACCAGAACCTTCCGCCTAAACAGAGATATCAATTGTTAAACAGAGACCTAGTTTATTAAACAGAGACAACAAAAATTTTAAACCAGAATATCTCATTTCTTAAACGTAAAACCCTCATTTCAGAACCGCAACCATATCAAACGAAAGTGAAATGTACATTATAAATATTATTACATAAATCATAACAATCGAAAAACTATTTTCGATAGTGTATATGCATCTAAAATGCAAAACAAAACAATACCCTAGCCGAGAAATCGCCTCGCAGACTAACAAAAACCCTCAAATGAGAAATCCCTCAGCACTTCAATATCTTCCAACAAAAACAGAGCACAAAAACAAAACCGAAAAATCTTTCTTTCAGAATGAATAGTTAACATAAAACCATACTCAATACTTTTAGATCATGAAACCGATGAAACGCCAACTACTTGCGTGGGACTTCTCCTTCGAGATACCTGAAAAGGAAAAGTCAGAATTACAGTAGATGCATACTGAGAGACAACTTCGGAGATCACTGAAATGGAAAAGTCAAGACGCGAGTCGAGAAAAACAAGTAAACTGCCCAAGAATTGCCTCGTGGGATTACCCTCACTGAACCCCCACTTCCTCCTCATACCGAAAAAATCGGCACGCACGACTCCCCACGCAAGCATTTTTTCGCTCATAAAATTTGAAAAATCACTCCATCGACATCCGCTACATGCTTTCGTGTTTAAAATATGAGCTTTAAAAAGAGGTCATGTGATAACAAAACTAACGGGGTGTTTTTGGTAATATTGCAAATTTAGAGGGTTTTTTTAGCAATTTTTACTAAATTAAATATATAGAAAGTGATCAATAATTGAATTATACTATGACTGGTCCCTGTGAAGTGAATTCAGTGGACCAAAATTGAAGAATGTGTCAGATAGACATGTGTGTGTGTGTGTATATATAGTGTGTGTGTGTGATTGGTTTGTGATGGTGAAATAGAGCTTCTTTGACGGTGTTGATACTGAGACTCTCTCCGTGTTGGAATTCATGCAGCCTTATATGTTGTTTTAAAGTGGAATAAAAGTACTCAGTACTGTGACATTATTTTAGATATATGGTTTTATTATAGCACATGATCACTATTTGCATGCCAGTGTTGGGAATATCAAAATGAAAGGTTGGTGTGATTTGCTTCTCATTGCCAAGTTGGCTTTGTCTCTGATCTTTAATGCATTCTTTAATATATATATGCACATGTATATATATACGTGTGTGTATATATAAATGTATGTGTGCATGATTTCACACCATAATAAATTTTCGATTGATGGATTTTTCAATTTATTTAGTTTTATATTTATTTGAAATGAAGATATGACAGTGCGCCGGCCCCTTTGTACCTGCCTACCGGCCCTTGTCAAAATTTATTAAAAAAAGAAAACCTAACTACCATCAATTTCTTATATATAAACTTCAAGTTTTAATATCGGACAAATTAAGTTTCTGTGACATGAATTATCATCTAACATGATAATGAAATCAATATTAATAGTTATTCATTGCAAAAAATATTAATACTAACGTTTATAATTTTAGGTGTCCCTCCCCTATCAACGATTTAAATGTTTCAATGACAATCACAAAATACCAATAATTGATATCTATAAATAAAACTAAATTCCGCTCCACATAAATTTAATTTATTTTTATTTAAAAAATGATTGAGTGGATATGAAATGAATTTAATTTCACAAAATAATAATGGCTAACTACAAAAATTAATACACATACTAATAATTATTTGGTTTAGTTAAGATACGTGGTTTGTTCACATTTATTCAAATAATAATAACAATAATAATACATTGTTAAAAATAATAATAATAATAATAATAATGATTCATCTATCGTAATTAGTTGTTTATTTCAACGTAAGCAAAGAAGCAATACTTCCTCGACTTGTTCTATCTATTGCATTGTAGTTGTATATATTCTTTTTACTTGACATTTTTCAGGAAAAATGAATTGTAACTAATCATGTGCATGAACCATGCGTACACAAACAAATTAAAAGGAAACCATATAATAGAGATGGATTTCAAATCTCTCAAAACCTAACTAGTCAATTGATCAGAGAGTAGAAGAAAGGACAAAGCGTTGGATGGAGCGTTAGAGCTCATTAATATTCTGGCAGTCATCACACCAACCTTTGCTCATTGCTCATTGCTCATTGCTCATTGCCATTCAGTCAAAAACTCTCATATTTACACCATCCATAAAAAACACTATCTTAATTAATTTCTATTTCTATATATACACAGACACATGCGCATGCAGCTACTTCAATATTGCTAGCCTTACATACCATTTCAGTCTTCTAAGTACACAACCCTAAACATAGTCTATTTCTTTGTGTACTCTTCTAACTATCCTTCTAAACAAAGCTATGGATGTTGCTAAGATGCCAAACAGGTTATCAACAGATGAGATGTCAGTAGACCTTGAAGCTGCCTTAAGGTTCAGCAATGGAGTATCTCAAGCTCCTCCAGTAAACAAACTTACTGCTAGAGAGATGGAGTCTCTCATTGCCATTAGTGACACCTTCTTACCCTCCATTCAGCTCAACTCTGCAAATTATAGTACCAGTCTCCAAACCTTCTTCTCCACTTCTGCTTCCATGCTTGGCACTCCAGAAGTAGTGAGTATCTATCTATCCATATGGTTGCATGCAAGTGTTCATGAGTACTTAATTAATGTTTGTATGTATATGATTGGAGACTGTTTTAATGTGAGCAGGTTGGAGTGTATTTATCTGGGAAGTTGCAGCATGTGATGCTAGGTTTGCTGAGGTTGGGACTGTGGTTGCTGTCAACTTGGTATGGGACTTTGATACTTTGTGGCTATAAGAGCATGTCAAGTAGGTTCCCTTACTTCCATAAGTTTTCCCAACTGGAATTAAGGAGAAGAGAGGAGATCATGAAGTCTTGGTCATCCAGTTACATTTATCTCTTAAGGCAGCTCTTTGTGGGTGTGAAGTTCATTGTGATGCTTGCCCATTTCACTCAGGTAATTTATATTATGCTTATTATTCCTCTTTTCTTAAAGTTTTTTGATACGTACGTGTGGATAAATTATATACCTTTTGTTTTTTTGAGTCTGTTGATCATAAGCCTATGTATGGTAAAATTGGCTGAATATGATAATCCAAGATACGTGTGATTTCATATTTTACAAGTTTAATTTTATTGACTTTTGAATAATTAAATTAATAAAATAAAAATAATGATACAAAACTCTACTCATAACGGTCACTCTCTACTTTTTTTATTGTTTTGTTTGTTGTTCTCCCATCTCTAGTGAGGATTTCATACCGTTTTTATTTTTAGTTCTTCTTGTTATCTCAGATCGCTGTATTTCTCCGTACTCTTCTTATTTTAATAAATTTGTGATTTATCCATTTTATTTAAAAAAAATAAAATAAAAAATTATGATATTATAGATTGGTAGTTATATATACATAAATATAAATATAGATTATCTTGGCAACTAGAAAATGCGTGAAAGACACTTAAGATAGAAGTTTGAGTTTGCTGGCAAACCAAAGGGTCAATTCACTTTTTTCAGTTACTAAAAATAAAAACAAGACATTAATAAATAGTCTAAATAAAATCTTATTGACAGTAATAGGAAAAACAAGCTTGTTATTAATCAGAGATTGTTTATGACAAGAGGCTCATGAAATTTTGAGATATGCAATCAAGTTTGAGGGCTAAGTTTATCTGTGACATTTATTTCTTATACACAGAAAGATGACTTCCAGATTACCGACAAACACTCCCACTTGAAATCCATGAACTATGAAAGCAGCAACACGACACCATGGCAAAAGACAATGACTTAAATATCGGACCCTCAACTTAATTAAAACCTGGTCAATTGAAAGTCGTCGTTGTAATTTAGACACATATATATAATCTGGCCTACTTTCAAAGGTTATCATCTCAGTAAAGTCACCACAAAATTTTCCATTCGTCTTGCGCGCGCGCGCACACATATATATATATATATATAGAATTGAATTCTAGGGATGTCTAGCATTCAATCATTTTTTAACTATTGGATCTAAATCTAATAATTGTAAATTATTCATCTTTATAAACATTGAATGCAATAGTAAATTTACACAATATTATTAAACAGTATTGTAAACAGTGTTATCAGCTGTAAAATTAGAATAAACAGAATTATAAACCGTTATATAACACAAAGTGGGATGCATAGTTATTTCAACATAAAATAAAAACTAACTCAATTACCTGTTTTGGATATAAGGACATAAAGGACATGATTTTAAATACTATTTATGATACTATTTATATATCTATTTACAAATATCTCTTTTTATCTTTATTTTTATCTTTAACTACGGATGTTCTATGAATGTATAGAACATCCGTAATTGATGAATTCTCCTGTGTATATATATATTACTTTGAGTTGATGATGATAAATTTTCTAGTAATTATATATAGATATATGAAATGCAGGTTGGCAGGTTTATTTATTTTGTTTGTTTTATGATCTTGGGAGTGTATTTCATTATATAGTAAATATCATTGAATGGTGTAACAGCTGGATGAGAACAACGAGAATCCTACTTGGAAGGCGATTGGTTACTGTGGGCCCGATCCAGATCACGTTGACCGGGTCAAACAAAGCAATGAAAGCGAGCAAGCCCAAGTTGATGGGCTAGGTCCACTACACAGAACTTTAGTCCACTTAGACAGCCCAATAGAGACGCTTTCCAAAGCTTTGGCCCAAGCCAGGCTTTCCATCACATCCCGGCCCAACCCACTCCCAACCATCCGCTGTGACGTCGTGGTCGTCGGCTCCGGCTCCGGCGGAGGAGTCGTCGCCGGTGTCCTAGCTCAAGCCGGCTACAAGGTCGTTGTCCTCGAGAAAGGTCACTATCATGCCAGGAACAAGCTCAGTCTCATAGAAGGTCCTTCGCTGGACCAGATGTATGAGAGGAATGGCCTCCTCGCTACGGCCGACATGGGGGTCACAATCCTCGCCGGTTCCACCGTAGGAGGTGGTTCAGCCATCAACTGGTCGGCGTCAATCCGAACTCCGGATAAAGTGATGGGTGAGTGGCGGGAGAAGCTTGGGCTTGAGCTGTTCGGCAGTGAGGCCTACGAGCACGCCCTGGATGTGGTGTGTAAGCGCATGGGAGTGCACCCGGACGTAGAGGAAGAGAGCCTAAACAATGCCGTACTCCGACGAGGGTGCAAGGAACTCGGATATCCAGTAAAGAATATACCGAGAAACGCACCTTCCGATCACCACTGTGGGTGGTGCTGTTTTGGTTGCAAGGATGGTAGGAAAAAGGGGACGTTAGAGACATGGCTGGTGGACATGGTTGAATCTGGGAATGGAGTTATAATCCCAGGGAGCAAGGCCATAAGAGTGATCTACGAGAACAGGGGAAGGGAGAAGAAGGTGGCAACAGGAGTGGTGTTTGAGTTCGAGAATGGGTGGTCAGGGGAGAAGGAGAAGTGTATGGTGGAGGCCAAGGTGACGGTGGTGGCGTGTGGGGCATTGAACACTCCGGTGTTGCTGAAGAAGAGTGGGTTGAGGAACAAGAATATAGGGAAGCACTTGCACTTGCATCCAGTGGTGATGGGGTGGGGGTACTTCCCGGAGAAAGAGGCGAGATGGGACGTGGATAAGAACAGTTATGAAGGGGCGATCATGACGGCTATGCATACTGTGGTGCGGGATGGGTACGGGGCGATCATACAGACACCGTCTTTGCACCCGGGGTTGTTCTCGGTGGTGACGCCGTGGCTGTCAGGGGAGGACTTCAAATGGAGGATGACCAGGTTTGCAAGGACAGCACATCTGTTTACGTTGGCGAGGGATAGAGGGGAAGGAGAGGTGGATGAGTCAGGATCCATCAGGTATAGGATGGATGGGTCATGATGAGAGGAATTTGAAGAAAGGGGTGGAGAAGATGATGAGGATAATAGCAGCGGCCGGGGCGACGGAAATAGGGACGGTCCATAAAGAGGGAGAGAAGCTGGATTTGAGGACGGCAAGCTCTCATGAGTTTGAGAGGTTTGTGAGGAGGATGGGAAGGAAAAGGGTGACGGGTCTGAGGACGCCAGTGTGCTCGGCGCACCAAATGGGAAGTTGTAGGATGGGTGTGAGGCCGGAGACTTCAGCGGTGGACCCAAAGGGAGAGACTTGGGAAGTTCAGGGACTGTATGTGGCTGATACCAGTGTCTTCCCAACGGCGCTTGGTGTGAATCCCATGGTTACTGTTCAGGCCATTGCTTACTGTACTGCTCTGTCTGTGGCGGAGGTGCTCAGGAGAAAGGTGAAATGAAGAAGAAGAAGGGAAGGTTTGTAGGACAAATTTAAGTACAGCTTATAGTTGTATGCCTCGATTGTACACTATTATAAGTAAGAGCGATGAAACATTAGAAAAGCTTTTAAACATATGTGGATAAAAATTCTCGTGGGTTTTACAAGAGTGCGCAAGTTAAACACTAATGAACACACTAATGAACACCGTTCCTAAAATACAGTATTCATGTATATGTTTAGGGTAAGAACTGGCTCTCGTGATCACACGGATCATTTTGCACCTGAAGAATAATATACCAGGCAGCAACATTTACATCTCAGGGCCCAACAAAAAGCTATTGTCCTCAAGAAGACATACCTCTGGTCAGTGTCTCAAAAAGAGAAATATTACATGGGTCGGTAAACACCACGACCTCTTCCACCATAATACCCGTCACCTCTTCCACCATAATAGCCATAACCTCTTCCTCGGTTATAATATCCCCGGAAATTTGCCTCAGGAGGGGCACCAGCATACCCACTATCCATAGGTGGTCTCTGCTGAAAATTACCGAACGTCTGCAATTGCAAAAAACAAAAAAACAAAAAGGTCTCAGCAACCAGGAAAACAACAGGTGTCCTACAATAACCAAATAGAGAACCAGAATCTCCGAACCTCTGTGTCAACTCTCATGCGCTCAGAGTATTTTGCACGCCCATTCCATGCACCACGATTAAGTGAATTGCAGGAAAGTGTGTCAAAAAAGTCATCCTTGTTATAAACATGCTGTAAGAAGCAAAGCACCGTCAATTACCCTTAAAACCAAATAACTACTCAGATTGAATTCAATTGTCAGCATTTATAATTAAATGAGATTCTCTCCAGGTCAAATACTTCCCATTAAATTCAAAAAAAAAGTTTCTGCAAAATGCCACCACCATGTTACCATAATAGCTGTGACAATCAAACTCCTAGAAGTTGTTTAGCATCAACAAGGTGGCCTGAGACCCTTGAGAATAATAAAAAAAAAACACTATCTTACAATCCAACAAGCTGTAAGCTCAGTGTTCATGATTTGTAAACATAATAAAGGTTCTATTCCTTACCATGCCAAGGCAAAACCATACCAGGCAAGGATCCAAAAATTGATTAATGGAGTGACCCACAAAGGGCATAAGTCATGCTCTGGGCGTGAAAATAGTACCAGCTTGTCCTAGGAGTCATACTACTCTAGTCTTCTAATATCCTCTATCCAGGGAAAAGACGGTAATAGGAAGCACAATATCTTGGCCAATCTAAGACATGAAACACACCTGTCTAACATTGGTAGCACAGTTCAACAAATGAGGAAACAATGGCCACCCTCCCATCATAACAGCCATAATAAGGGTCACCAGAAGAGCACCAAAAAATACAGAGAGGATGAGGCATTCCATGACTTACTTTGCTGTCATACTGAGGACGATGGCCAAAACCCTCTTCAAACTCCAGATTGCCACAGGTTGGATCATCTACTGTTCCATCTCTAGTTGAGCCACTTCCTTTCACCTTTTCCAAGCGACCCCCAAACTTCGTCTTTTTTGAACTTTTCGTTCATGGCATCAAAATCAAATTCCTCAGTGAAATGGGTAGCACCATGTTGAAGCTGAGAATGAAAACAAATAGGGATATTATTTTAGAAATAAAGCATTTAGTCAATGAAATGCTATAGATTAGTCGCCACAAACATCTCCAAGCATCCTTCAATTTCGTAGAAGAAGAAGATGCTAAAAAGAAATTGCAGAAGCATGGTACTTTGTCAAATGAAGAGCTTCACAGAAACTGCCTCCAAGTCAAATAAGGAGAAATTATTCAAGGAAATCACAAGAAGCTCAGAGCTGATCATAACTCTCTAGGTCGAGAACAGCAAGTTCATATGTTGACTAACGAACAATGTGCATTTGTACAAGGTAGAAGAAAAGGGTATAAAAGGAGGTAAAAATGCTTGTATACACACACAACCTTAAGTGAAGAGAATTTCTTGGCTTGTTTCAACAGCCTCCAAGTAAGCACTTTATAACCATCAATAATACCAAGAATGGCTAAAAATTGGTGTAAAGTTCAAAATGTTAAGTTAATGTCATTTTCCATCCCTTGCTGCCTCTGCTTAAAATAATTAGAATGACTTGCATTTCACTTAAAAAATGGAAAGTTGAGTTAGCCCAATTATGCCTAACTCAATGACTCTGTCTTACATTTCTATTTTCATTCCATACACTACCCATGGTCAAAGCCCTAATACCCATCAAACAAAAGAGAACTCCACACAGGCAAGGATTTGGCAAAAATGATGGGAGGCATTTTATGAAAATAAGAACACAGCAGTTACCTGCTCAGTAGACTGCGGTAGCGGCAACAATGGTGCTTGAGACAGCAAATAGGGGGATGCGTTTAATGAAGTTGGTTGTGAAGGCTTCATATTTTTAGGCTCAGGGATCAACATTGGTGTAGAAGTTACCAGTACATCTGGAATGGAAGAGAATGATGGCAATGGACCAGAAGTATTGCTCATCATTGAAGATGGATATGGCAGAGAAGGGTCGAGAGGGTTTAACAGAGGTGATGGTCTGCCAGGAATAGGATTTCATATTAATATTTAACTCTTGATCAGGTGAAGCAAATGAAGATAATGGTTGCAAATGAGATGGCAAAGACAAAGAAGAATGAGACAAGGGGTGAGTTAACAAGGAAGCATTGCTGGTTGATGATGACAAGTCAGAAGAATTAGCGGGTACCAACAGAGGAGTCGTGCTAGAGTTAAAGGTCAAACCGTGAGCTTGCTGTGGAAGCTGAGGCATGCTGGAGGGTGCAAGACCCTTACCATACTGCAACTCATTATGCAGCGGCACCGAAGAGATTGGAGAAGGAACAGATTGTTGTTGGGAATGACCTAAGGCCCCTGTTGCACCAGCATATTCTTGCCAATATGCAGGAGCAGACAAAGAAACACCATTTATATCTGTAGAAGTAGGTGAAGGGAGATGGGCTGCAGTTCTGTATAAAGATGATGCATCTGGAATTGTACTCATGCCACCAGCAGAGTTTCCAGAATGAGCACTTGGACCACTAAATGTTCTACCTCCGACTGTAGCTGAACCAGTAGAAGCAGGTGCATAAGAATAGTGTGACTGCGTAAGAAATAAAGAGGGCATGAAAACCATATCAACAATGACAAATTAACAGAAATTGATAAAAAGTAAAAAATCTACTGAAACATAAGGCAGTTATTACAGCGAATACCTGAATTATAGCTGGGTCACTGTATGCCTGAGGCTTTGAATGAACAGGAGACGACTTAACTTGCAGATCCTAAAGTTAAAGCCATATCAGGGAGCCATTTGATAAAAGAAACAGTGCATGCATGCTACCCACTGTACATTAATATGAAAAGCATTTGAAACAAAAAACACAGACAGACATGGAATCAACCACTTGCTCAACACTAAAGAATTATAGACGCCAGTCTGATTGAATAACACTTCTTATTTTCCAATTGAAAGTAATTCAAATTTCTTTGGTATCACAATAATTTGTAATTACAAAGCATTGTATGCGGCCGTAAGAATATCCATATAGAATATGCTATTACCACAGTTTGTCAAACTAGGACATTTACCAGCGTTGAGGTCCAAAAGAGAATCAGTATAACAATGTCACAATTGGTGACTAGAAGAGGTAAGAACACTATAAATCTTCTGGACACAATGATCATCATATTTGTGTTGTTTTGGAATAGGCAAATATTATGGAATTTAATATATTTGAAACTAAAAGGTGATAAGTGAAATGATTGAATAGTAAATGTTAAAGCAACCAAGAGGAGAAAGAAAACTAAAAGTGAATTACCACATAGAAAATGAGCTTCTATATAAAATAACTAGATAAAGAATGTATAAGTGCATTGACAGAAATACAAATTGGCAAGAGTAATTGAAAATGTCAGGGATTACAGTAAGTGTTAAAGAATGCAAAATGGCCAAAATACTAAATACGAGTGGTGAGAATTGTCAAACACAGTTGCATAGGAACCAGAACAATTTTATGCATTAGTGACTAAAGTAACAATCAACTACCCTACCCCCACAAAAAAAAAATAAAAAAAATAAAAAATAAAAAATAAAAAATGTTGCCACCTACAAACCGAGTAACCAAATACCTCAACTCAGCAGAAGCTAACCCCATCTAATCCGTCATACCTCAAACTTAATACCTAAATTCAAAAGTTTTCAATACATGAAATTGACAAATGTTAATTCAAAACCTATTATGTAAGAAATTTGTTTATCAAATGTTGAGCTACAAGTTATGCACACTTTTATAGATTGAGTTTTGAAGCACATTCCATAATTTATTACCTCGATCTGATAGTTTTTAAGGATAACCTTGTTTAAAATCATCCATAAAACCATTGTTTTTATTTTTAAAATTCTACCACCAAAACTAAATCATGCAGTTTAGGGTTCACAATGCGCGCGAACTATGTAGCAGTTGCCTAATTTTGCTAGTTCTGGAAGAAACTAAGAACTCTGAACACACATCTTATTGTTCACTCATGATTTCAATCCTTGGAAGAAGAACGAGGGTAATTAATTTTAGATGATAGTATTCAGATTCTTCAGACCAAACAAATTAACCCGACATTTTAAGGCAGTTAAATTTTTAGACTTCCACAAGTCATCAAAAGCACTATACCCACTCAAAGTCAGGCGAGATGGCCAAACAGACACTTTCATATTTGACTAATTCAATGCCAATAGAGTTACATGGAAAGCATAAGCCTTTCAGGCAGAAAAATATATTTGTCAAGGATTAATGTAGCAGTTGTCTACGCTGGAAGAGTATGCCCATTGAAAATGTCCTAGAACACTAGCATCAGTCATGCACACTTACCATTAAACAAATTCAAAGGCATTCGCAATATAATGAGAATAGATACTTTGGCAAACAATGGAAACCAAATAAACAGTAAAAGGCATTGAATGTATGAGAGAATGAACTTAACAAAACAAAACAAAAAAACTGAGGTTTTCAATCACATAAGCTTCAGTTAAATTTCTAGCCAAGGTAAAGAGAACTTGGCGCATATCGTTCCACATACCTTGATATCGCTTCCTCTGAAGAGAATATATTCATAAACCTTGTCAATTGGCGGGACCTGAGGTCCATCCTTCCTTCGTCCTTCTGTTCCAAACGACCTCACTGCAACATTGCAAGCATAAATCATCCAACTAAGAACAATGCAATAGCAATAAAATTCAAAGCATCCCTAAATTAATGATTAAAAGAAAAAAAAAATCCTACAAAGAAATGGAAAGCAACAATGAAGGGAGACCTAAGATGAAGATCAAAGATACAATGAAGATGAAAAAGAAGGGGAAAAAAACCATTTTGGAGAGCGATCGTGGAGTCCTGGGGGCTGATGGAGGCCAGGATGCCCTCGTAGCGGATATCGGACTTGGAGGTGAGGCTAATCAAGCTACCGATATAGGAATCGCCAGCCGACGAGGACGAAGAGGAGGCGCTAGAGGAGGAGGAGGACGCCGCACCGGAGCTCAATCCGTCGGACGCCATCGGCGGCGATCTTCGAAGATGGGCAAACCCTAGCTCCAGCTTGTCTTCGATCTCGTGTTTCCAAAACTCACCGTTTTTACGTTTATGGTTCTTTACCTTCTATCTGAACTTAGCTTGCATTCCAAGTTGGATTCGGCCCATAATAAAGGCCCAAATAACGAAGCTGGAGATACTGGGCCGGGTCCTGGCCCATTACCATGAAATGAATGGTGTAGTACAAGTTCAATTTTGGTACAAAATATTGTAAAAAAATCCCATTTATTTAAACAATCATCACATACTTGAAAAATGATTTAAAAAAATTCTAGTGTTTTAATTTAAATTAAATAAAAATTTTAAAACATTGGTAGAAGTGATATTTATTTTCACTCCCTATTTCATTAAACCTATATATATATATATATATATAATGTATGGACTCATGTGAATAAGGTGTTTTATTTTTGTCTTGTCTCATTTGTCATGTTGTTTTTGGGAGAATCCTTGTTTACAAAATATTATATATATATATTTGGCCTCAATACAGTAGACAATAGTTACACATGATTGATGAAATGTACAAGTGAGAAGGAAAGTCAATTATCATAGAATTAATTATAATTACTTATAAAACTAAACTAGTCATGAGATTGGTTATCAAGTCAAGAGCATGGATGTGAATGAAAGTCTAAACAAAATCTAATCAAATCCATCTCAAACAATCATCCATCTAAAACAAATTAATTACTTTTGGCAACAAACAACTAAGGGAGGTTTATCATCAGAATGATAATATCAATAATAAACCAATTATCCACTAATTTGTTTATTTATTTAAAAAAAAGAAGAAGAAAATCTTAGATTAAGACAAACTCTTGGACCCAAACACTTGGTTTAAAACAGGGACATCTTAACTGTAAAGCATGAAAAGGTGGAAAGCACCATGTACTCCACTTTCACAAGTCATATGTATAAATAAAAATGGTTCACTAATTATATTTTAAGTTTAAATTTAAGTTGACAATTGATAGAAAGATAAATTCTATCTTGTGATTATTTTCTGAATGTATGATTGATTGATGGATGGAAATTGACTAACAAATATATATCAATGTATCTATATATCTATATATATTTATTTATGATTGATTGATGGAAGAATCATGCATGACAAAGAGTTTGATAAATCATTGTACTAGGCCTGAATTGGGTGTGTATAAGATGGGTAGCAGGGTGAGGTGGAACATAGATTATAGCCATTAATTGGCCTATCTTAGTCTGCTTGTCATGTAACAAACCTAATAGGCATGAAAACACCATCTTGTATCATCATATGTTCTTCTAGATGAGACTCTTTTCACTTTGTCTTACTTTCATTAAGCACCATTACTATTATATTTTTATAAATTTTTATTTTAAAAGTAAATAAAATTTTGATAGTGATCATACACAGAAGAAAACTCAAAAACATAATTTTTCTAATGATAACTGTGATCAACATACAAATATCTGTGAGCAAAGATCATTCATGACATCATCACTAAAATAAATTTTTTTATGAACAAAAAAACACTGCGAATCAGATACTTGAAAGATGGGAATTGCGCGGACACACCAATGAAAAATATAATTTGATGATGAATTATATAAACAATAAAACAAGTCACATAGGTTTTGAGGGACCATATAATAATAACGATAATGATGATGATGATAATAATGATAATAAATAGATGGGTTTCATGTCTCATTCTGAAATGCAAGGCTCCAATGGGGTGCTAATTCCAGCCCCTTACCAACAGGCCTTGGAAATTTAATTGAAAGCTCATCCAAAGATACATGTTGTCCTGCCATTAATAAAAGCACTTAATAAAAACCAATGAAACAAACATTGATTATATAAGTTATTGGCCACATTGCAAACCCACAAGAGATTGTATAGCTGGATGGCAAGTACTCCTTCAAAGTACTCTCTTGTGGACAGCTAAGGAATGATCTCCAAAAGGAAATCCAAATCTTTTAATTTCTCATACTCCTTTGTGTGTGTGTATAATCTTTATTTCATTGATGTGACATGGACTTAATTGCTCCATTAGCATTAGATTATGAAGGTGATCATGCATTTGTTTAGTTGTCTTTCAGTTCATAAGACAAGCTTAATTGATGGCATCATATCATCCACTTAGTTAGAAATTGCTAGCCAGAGAGACAACTTCCATCTTTCATTTGTTTATTTTGCAAAATAAATAAAAAAGAACATCAACAGAAGCTACTAGGAATATATATATATATAAACATTCCAAGCTTTGGCTGTTCCTTTTTGGTTCTACATGGAACCAATGGAGGACAAATATTGTTGGAAGTCTAACATGTTCACTAAATGACATATTTTGTTTAATAAATTTCTTTTTACTTTTTTTATTTTTAATCATGTTCTATTTGTGTGCTTTTCTTTTAATGACTATTGCAATAACTTAATATTTTTTTTAAAAAAAAAAAAAGCAAATTAGAGTTTTTTAGCACAAAAATACATCAACATCACATGGTATTAAAGTTACAATTTCAAGACTCGCAGAATTGATAATTGAGATATCTAGGTAACCAACCAAAAGCTAAGCATTAATTAAATCGGGCCCATTTAGCTAAGATAATATCTAGAATAATATGACAGCTAATGCACCACATAAATATATTACTAACAATAATCATAAATTCAGAATAAATTCGAATGTTCTCACACGAGAAAATTGTCAAAACTTCTTGACAATCATGAATTGTCACATAAACTAGCTTTTAGCTGTAAAAGTTTATTTTGATTTATTTTATTTTATTTTATTTTATTTTATTTTTTTGGCAAAGAAAGCCTAAGCTAAGAAGAAGAAGAAAAAAACCGCTAGACAAGATAAAGGTTTTAAGTTGTAAAAGTTGATTTTGATTTTGATTTGCATGCACATACTCTGATGATGGTTTGAAATAAAGAAAAACCGGCAGGCATGCATGCATGCATGCATGGTAGGATACCAACCAATTACCAAACCCAACTCAAATGGTAAACTAGTCGGCGCCGCCCACTGGCTCAATGGCACACCAAACGTGAAGCCGCGCCGGCCTGAGCCTCCAAGCACACAGTGTGTTGTGTGTATTCACAAACTTAACTTTATTAAACTTCAATGCTACAAATTAATCATGAAGTAACAGTAATCAGAGTTCACAATGCATGCAATGCACGTATGACGTATGTATATACATGCGCCATTTATATATTATACGTGCATGCAACTATGCAAGGGTTGATTAAGTTGGTTTATGATAGATGTCGTATGGCAGTCAGGGTATATTTAAACAACAAAGAATTTTGTATTTTTTGAGTATACATGTATAGAATAATTTATAGGAATATATCTTATTTTGTATGTTTTCCCATAATTATGACGATATGCTATATAGGTTGTTAAAGCAAATGAATCATTTCCCACAATTCATGGAAATGATTGAAAAGATTTGGGCATCAATCAAAATTCAGCAAATCAATCCAATTATAGAACATTCCTTTGATTTGGTCATTCCCAATTATAGGATCTGTTTCCTTGTATTCAAATATCCTGTATTATATATTGTCATGCATAGCTACATGAGAATTCAATCAAGAAAGCAATTTTTACATGGTATCAGACGACCATTGATCCTAGGCTTCATCTCTTCCTTGTTGCCTTGTCTTTTTCTCGGCCTCGTGATGGACAACTTCTCTAAAGCTACAGCCTCCTCCCAAGTAACGACGACTGCTCCTATTCTCTCTACTTCACTCACTGGCGACAATCTATCCTCCTCTCTTCTTCCTCACGTCACCATCCCCAACATCTCTCACTTTGTCTCCATTAAACTTACTGAGACCAATTATCTCCTTTGGAAAAGCCAAGTTCAACCATTTCTCATTAGCCAAAATTTGTGGCGTTTCATTGACGGTTCCTCGTCTCCCCCTCTCCCTCATCTTTCCTCTGACGATGCCCACTCTGTCATTCCCAATCCAGCCTACGCGGCTTGGTTTCAGATAGACCAATTACTTGTTTCCCTTCTCAATGCTACTCTCTCTGAATCTGTACTCTCCACTGTCGTTGGTCTTTCCTCCTCTCAAGAAATTTGGCATTGCCTTCAACAAAATTACAATCAACAATCTCTAGCCAATGCCACACATTATCGCTTTCAACTTCTTTCTATCTCCAAAGGTACTAAAACCATATCTGAATACCTACAAAATGCCAAGCATCTTGCTGATTCTCTTGCAGCCATCAATTGTCCGGTTACCAATGATGATCTTGTGTCCTCTGTTCTACGCGGTCTTGGTCCTGACTATGCCATGCTTGTTACCGCTCTTTTAAACTTTCCCCCGCTTCCTCTCTTCTCTGATTTCCGTGCTCGTCTCCTATCTTTTGAAACTCAAACTAATCTTGCTAATGCTCCCTCTATTGCTTCGCCTACTGCTCTTTTTACTACTACTTCTTCACGGGGTCATAGCACGCGTGGTGGTCGTGGAAATCATGGTGCTCGTTCTGGTCGTGTTGGTCGTGGACGTGGTTTTCCCAACTCTAATCAATACAAGTATGCTCGTCCCTCTCCTGACCTTAGCATCTTGGGTCCTCCTCCTCGGGGAGCCAATCCTACACAAGGTTCTACCAAAATTCAATGCCAAATTTGTAATAAACTCGGCCACTCTGCTGTTACATGTTATCGCCGTCACACCACTTCAGAGTTTGATCTAAGCCATTCCTTTGCTGGTATGCAACTCTCTGAAATTCCTGATACAACCTGGTACCCTGATACTGGCGCTACTCACCACATGACGGGCGATGCTCGTTCCCTTAATCCTAAGTCTGCATATGATGGATCTGATCAGGTCATGCTTGGTAATGGTGAGTTTCTTCCTATATAGCACACAGGTTCAATTTCTCTACCTACTTCTTCTGGCTCCTTTCACCTTTCCAATGTTCTGCACATCCCTTCTATGCGCAAAAACCTTCTCTCTGTGGCCAAATTTACCAAAGATAACTCTGTGAGTTTTACCTTTTATCCTTGGGTTTTTTCTATTAATGACTTACATTCCGGATCTCCATTATTTCAGGGCCGCTGTGAGCATGGCCTTTTTCCCTTGGCCATCACCACCTCTCCTCAGGCCCTTACCACCTCCAGAGTCTCATCTACCCTCTGGCATCATCGCTTAGGCCATCCATCCTTGCGTGTCTTGTCTACATTAGCTAATAACAATCTTTTGGGTTCCTCCCCTATCTTGTTGCAATCTGAATTATGTAAAACTTGTGTCTTGAGCAAATCAACTCGAGCACCCTTTTCAACAAATGAGACTAAAGCTTCTGTGCCTTTTGCTTTAATTCATTATGATGTTTGGATGTCTCCAGTCTCTTCTACTACTAGTTATCGTTATTATGTTCTCTTCACTGATGACTTTTCAAGGTACTCTTGGATTTATCCCATGCGACATAAATCAGAGGTGTTCAATCATTTTCAAAATTTTCTTGCTCTTGTTGAAACCCAGTTTTCTTCCTCTCCTAAAATATTACAAAGCGATGGTGGTACTGAGTATGTCAACAAATCCTTTTCGGATCTGTGTGCTAGGAAAGGAATTCATCAACGTTTTTCTTGCCCCCACACACCTGAGCAGAATGGGCGAGCTGAGCGCAAACACCGACATATTGCTGACATGACACGCACCTTGCTTTCTACTGTAACATTACCCCTTTCCCTATGGGTTGAAGCAGCTCTTCATGCAGTCTATCTCATCAATCGGCTTCCTACTGTTGTCCTTCAATGGCAGTCTCCATTTCAACTATTATTTCACACCACACCCACCTATGCGAACATACGCATTTTTGGATGTGCTTGTTACCCATTCATGGGACAGTATGCTGCTAACAAACTTCATCCAAGATCAATTGAGTGTGTTTTTCTAGGGTTCGACGCTCGCTGTAAAGGCTACAGATGCTTGGATAAATCCTCCGGACGGCTCTATACTTCGCGGCATGTTCAGTTCGATGAAACAACCTTTCCCTATAATGTTTCTTCTTCACGTCGCCCACCTCAAGATGCCTCCTCTCCGCCATCAACCTGGGCTCTTATACCAGTTCTTACGGCTGCTACTCTTTGCTCTAGGCCGGTTGATAATCGGCCTATTGTGGGTACGACGACTCCTTTCCAAGTCTGTGCAACTACTCCATCATCACAGGATTTCAACTCCACTGTGTTGGCCCTTCTTGATGGCTTGCCGACCGCTCCTCCGGCTCCACCCCCTATTCCTCCTACGCACCCGCGGCAATCTGGCATTCTTAAGGTGTATACTCGGCGATCACCACCTATTACTTCTATCACCGGATGTGCCCCTTCTCTCTCACCACCACTGGACAGTGGCATCCCTCACCCCATTCAGGAGGCACCACAGGACAAGGACATTTCCAGTCCATTAATAACTCTGTCACCAAATAGTGATGACTCTACTCTTGTTGATTCAGTAAGTGTTCCTGCATCAATTACCCAATCTAGCCACTCTATGGTTACCAGAATGCAAGACGGCACCCGGAAAGTCAAGGTGCCCGCCAGTCTATTTACCACTCGGCATCCTCTTCCCAGTGCACTTGCTGCTATTTTATCTTCATCTCAATCAGAACCCACTTGTTTTTCTACTGCTGTTAAATTTCCTGAGTGGCGATCGGCGATGACTGATGAGTTTAATGCTCTTCTTAAAAATCAGACTTGGACTTTGGTTCCTCCCCCAGAGGGCTGCAATATTGTTGGTTGCAAGTGGGTGTTTAAAATCAAATGTTGCTCTGATGGTTCTATCGAACGTTACAAAGCCCGCCTTGTGGCTAAGGGATTTCATCAACAACCTGGACTCGATTATGGTGACACATTTAGCCCTGTCATTAAACCAGTTACCATTCGCACTGTGCTTAGCATTGCTATTTCTCGTGCTTGGTCGATTCGCCAGCTTGATGTCAAAAATGCATTCCTCCATGGTATTCTCTCTGAAACTGTTTTCATGCAACAACCACCGGGCTTCGTTGATTCTCGCTGTCCTTCACATGTTTGCAAACTCCATCGTGCTATCTACGGGCTTAAACAAGCTCCACGGGCTTGGTTTCATCGGTTTAGTTCTTTTCTACTTCACTATGGTTTTCAATGCAGTCAGGCTGATCCCTCATTGTTTATATTTCGTCACGGTGCTCAGATGATGCTCTTGTTATTATATGTTGACGATATCATCCTTACTGGCAACAACACTTCTCTTATAACTACCTTTATCCAAGAACTTGGGATCGAATTTGAAATCAAGGACTTAGGACCATTGCATTTTTTTCTTGGTCTTGAGGCTACCTATACTCCTGCAGGCCTTCATCTCTCTCAATGTAAGTATACGTTAGATTTATTGCGTCGTTCCAATATGGTTGATTGCAAACCATGTTCTACTCCTATCTCTACAAAATCCCAACTTTCATCCACTTCTGGGGTGTTACTCTCTGATCCCACAGAATACCGGCATATGATTGGCGCACTCCAGTATCTTACTCTTACTAGACCAGACATCTCCTATGCAGTTCATCATGCAGCACAGTTTATGCATACACCTCGCCAACCACATCTACTTGCTGCTAAACGTATTTTACGTTATCTCAAGAGTACTCTTGACTTTGGTATTCAGATTCAGCGTAGTTCTTCTCCTTTGCAATTGCATGCCTATTGTGATGCAGATTGGGCCGGTTGTCCAGATACTCGCCGATCTACCACCGGTTTCTGTGTTTATCTTGGACCAAACCTTGTTTCTTGGAGTGCCAAGAAGCAGCCAACGGTTTCCAAGTCTAGTACTGAATCTGAATATCGCTCACTTGCTACAACATGTGCTGATACAATCTGGGTTCAACACTTGCTGCGTGAGCTTGGCTTTGCTTTGCAGACCCCTACTATCCTTTATTGTGACAATATTAGTGCAACGTATTTGGCTACTAATCCTGTTTTTCATGCTCGTACCAAACATATCGAGCTAGATTATCACTTCATCAGAGAACGTGTTGCTGGTGGTACTCATCATGTGCGCTTTGTCCCATCTATTGATCAAATTGCTGATATTTTTACCAAAGGCTTATCCAAGCAACGATTTCAGCTTCTACGGTACAAACTTGTCACCCAGAGGATGCCAAGTTTGAGGGGGCGTGTTAAAGCAAATGAATCATTTCCCACAATTCATGGAAATGATTGAAAAGATTTGG
This sequence comes from Dioscorea cayenensis subsp. rotundata, assembly GCF_009730915.1. NCBI lineage: Eukaryota > Viridiplantae > Streptophyta > Magnoliopsida > Dioscoreales > Dioscoreaceae > Dioscorea > Dioscorea cayenensis. Next base: position 2,922,437 of record NC_052474.1, on the reverse strand, counting down.
GCATCAATCAAAATTCAGCAAATCAATCCAATTATAGAACATTCCTTTGATTTGGTCATTCCCAATTATAGGATCTGTTTCCTTGTATTCAAATATCCTGTATTATATATTGTCATGCATAGCTACATGAGAATTCAATCAAGAAAGCAATTTTTACATAGGTGTTTGAGCCTGATTTTAATATGTTGTTTATAATTAAGGAATAGCTGAATTTTGATATAGATGAGAATCATGAGATGTAGATAAAATAATAAATAAGACGGCTAAAATCTATAAATGCACATAGTCAAACTTTAACAGGAGATGGAAACAAATGAAATCATTCATATGAGTTGACATTGTTACTTATATATAATGATTATTGACCAATTATGACAAATAGTTGAGGATCAAAGATTACACGTGTCTCATAAAACTAAAATAATAAAAAAAAAGTTAATTTGAAAATTTCAAGGTAGAATTGTTTTAGGACCTTTTAGGACATGTCATCTAATTGATCAGAGTCATCAATTTGACTTTTTGGCATTGAAATCCAAACACAAACTTTTGAATGATAAAACTTTCCTTTTCCAATGTAGAAATGTTCTCCTAATCCTTCATTTGGTTTTTTCTTTTCTTTGTCTAAATAATTACATGAACAATCAAATAAGTTACCATACTTTTAGATGCATGCACCATTTAATTTGGCATATATATATATCAATTTGACTTTTTGCATTGAAATCCAAACACTTATAACTTTTGAATGATAAAGATCTCTTTTTTCTATTGTAGAATTGTTCCACTCATCTTTTTCTTTGTCTTAGTAATTATATATATATATATATATATCTTTTGTTTGTACATGTTGCTTTGATAACAAGAAGCACATTATATATCATATGCCCTCTAAGAAGTGATGGCACTTCCGTAACTATTTATTATTACTATTTTTTTTACAAAAACAAATATGTAGAAATATGGATATATTTGTATATATATATTGAAGAGATGTGTCATGGAACACGCATACACAAAGAACTTCTGACTTGCATCCATGATTAGCTAGGGGATGAGATTTGCATCTTGTTATTTAAGTTTTTGCATGATTTGGTTGTCTAATGAGGTGGATGATTCTCATTGATTTTGGGCTAACTTGGAAGACTTTGCACTAATAATACTAATAGGTGGCTCTTTCAAGAATGATTGTGATCATTTTTGTGGCCAAGAAACCACAATTTAATTTATCCCAACAAACCAAAAATATCTAATGATACATATATATACTTTAATAATCTCTATGTTTTATTTCTAGAGTACTTTGTTTGTGTTCACACTATTTAATTACGATTAAACCACAGAACTTGGAATATTCCATTAATCTCTTGATTGTTTTTTGACTCTAGAGCTTCATATATGTTGAATTAATCAAGGTAGCCTAAGAGCAAGGGAATTTAGATAATGAACATTAATTGAGCTATCAAGTGTGTGCATCATGTAATGTACTATTAATTGTAGTTGATTGATAGACATGGTCAAAGTTTTTGCCTGTTTATATCTAGTAAGCATTGTGTTTGATCTAAATGTGACAACGTATTATTTTAGAGAAAAATTTAATATAATACTATATACGATTAGTGAATTCTAAAAATGAATTATTATAAAATGTACTTAATTTTCAAACTAATGGTTGAAAACATGTGACACTCTAATTTTACAAGTAATCAGTTTTGACATTAAAAGAAAAAGAAAGTCCCTACCATTGAATATCAATCCAATTAATGAGAAATCCTTATGCTTATGGTACAAAATCCAATCCAAAAATGACTTATTTCTTTAGAAAGTGATTTTTATGATAGTAAGTTGTAGTGAAAATTCAACAATCTTATAGTCATTTTGTAATTTCTTTAAAACACTTGCACCATCTTATAAATTAATTGATAAGCATTTTAAAATATACAAAAAAAAATTAAATTACTATTTTTTACATCACTTCTTTAATTATGTTGTATCTAATCAGATTTTTGAAAAAATAAAAAAGTTCACGGACTAAATTGGTTTAACCACAACATTTTTTTCAAACGTTGAATCTTTAGAATTATCTTTTTTTAGTAGATAAAAATAATGTAATAATATGATTATTGAATTCTAGAAGTGAAATTATGATAAATCCTTTCAATGTTCAAACAAATGATGGAAAAATACAAAGCATTCTAGTTTTGCAAGTAATCGATTTTGTCATATAAAAAATGTAGCATTGAATACCACTTTATACACTATAACACCAATAAAAAGAAATACATATGCTTATATTACCAAAAATCAATCCAAACATAATTATTTTTTAAAAGTGATTTCTATTATAGCTTTAATAGAAATTTAATAATTTAATAATTTTACACATAATTTTATAATTCCAGACTTCCAATAATATACTTGCATTGTCATTAAACACAACTTGTCAATAAATTTTTAAAAGAAGTAAAATAACTTGTGAAAATTTATTTGTCCAAAATGAAAATACAATAGAAAACTAGTTACATATTATTAGAGTTAAGATTATAATCTCTCTGTCTCTCGCTATACATATATATAAGTATCGCTATGAAATTACATAAATACATATATACATTTTTTTTTATATAAAACATCATATTAATAAAATTATTCTTATTTTTCATTCTATTAGTTTTTTTAAAATAAAAAATATTCACATAGTTAAGGACTAAGCTACTGTAAACGTTCTCTCCAAGTATGAATCTCCACAATTATTTGTTGGAGTTCATGATAAACAGAAGATCATGTTTATTTAGTTATTCAAAAATTAATTTGAATTGGAATAGTAGTTAATTTGAGTTTCAGTAAAACCTGATTTATATGATCTATGACTTTATTAAAGCTGTGTCATGTTATGGTAGTTTGGTGTTAATTTCTAGTGTGGGTGTGTTTACCAACCCATGAGAGTGTGAGAAGTCTATTCCATTATAAGTGATTGTTCATCTTTCAATATAGTACAATATACTAATAGATTCCAATATATTAGCATGTGATTAATAAAAGTTATTTAGTTCCTTCTCATCTCCCCATTTCTTTTTCTTTTTAACAAATGGAATAAAAGCTTATAACTCACATGTTCGAGATTCATTTTCCTTGACAAATTTAATCAAACAGAAATAATATCTATATTAATTATTTTAAAAAGTGTGATTAAAACAAATTCAATCACCAATTTCTAAAACACTTAAAATCTATTGTATTTTAATCTCAATCAAATATCAACTCTGTCTTCTACCTTTATAAATGGTATATATATATAAATATATATATGTTTTTTTACGATATATATATAAACACTTTAACAAAATGGTATTTCATTTTTTTTTCTTCATTGAAAGATTGACTCGTCCACATATATCAAAAAGTGACAAACGTCCACATTTACCAAAATTAAATACTTAATTATATAAATTGTTTTATAATTTAAAGAAAAATGGTAAGGTAGGATGGACTTTTAGAGTAGATAGATGATGAGAAAGAAGGGGAGGAGAAGGGACACTTGGCAAGTAAAGTAGAGGTTAAAGTGGCAAAAAGTGGAATCACGTTTGATCCAATGAAAATGCAAAGAGAAGTGGGTTTGTTGTGATGGGATTAGTGTTTAATGCAGTGAGCTGTCTTGAATGAAACTTGAACGTGTGGCATTACTCTTAACGAATCATGGCTTCCCCACATGGAATTCAATCAATGTTTAAGAGACACATTTATAATACTACTCCCCAAGATCCGTGGAGTTCCCTCTCGGCTCTCACCCTATCCCCCTTTTTGGGATCAAATTTCCACATTCTTAACTTAATTAATCTTTTTTTTAATAGTTATTATGCTTATTATTTCTTCCTTTAATTCAGAGTTGTCAAATTTTACGGTTCTAATTATGGTATTGGTTATGCAACATTACTATCATGATTAATTTTTTTAATATATTTTTAATGTACTTTGAGAATGCTTTCTTTTGTTTGAAATTTCAGTATGGTTGGAATACATCATTGTCTTTGTTTCTCTGTATTGACTTTTGTATATAAAGATTTGTTACAACTACTCATAATAAATTTAAACTTATATGTATATATTTATATTTAGAGTTTATATATATATATATATTACAAATAGGTGACAGATATTGCTCCCATTTAAAAGAAGTCAATGACATAAATGATATAGTACAAATAGGTCTTTCAAATTTTATATGTTATTTTATCTAAAAATTTTAATAATTTTTTTAAAAAAATATATATAGATATTCAATTAAAAAAATATAAAAAATTATCCAATAACAACACAGGGAAAAATGACTTTTATCATTGTTTTTATAAAAAAATATATTATACTTTTGTTATTACTTGCATCTAACTATAAAAATCTAATTATTAAGAAGCAGGAACGATGTCATTAAGCATACCATTACTCAAATGGTGACAAGACAATCAGGTGTTAATTTATTCTCAATTAAAACCCCCTCAATAAATACCACTAATTAACCCTGTTGCTTAGTCCTAACTATAAGCATGTCAAATCTTTTACAAAAACCCAATCAGACTTCCTTCATAATAATAATAATAATAATAATAATAATAATAATAATTTATCAAAATCTCATTTACCAACAAAACACAAACTCATATATATATATATAATAAATAAAAATACATCGATCCTAGCTATTGCGTAACATGACAAACAACACTTGAGTTGGAATTCATTAGTAAATGTTTTTCTTATGCTAAGAACATCATCATGGTCAACAACAACAGCCTCTCAATGCCACGTACCACTGCCACGTGCCGATCCAATATTTATATTTCTCCTGTTAGTCACTCACACTAATCAATTTTGTATATTAATTAATATCATCAGTGTGTGTGTGTGTGTTTTCCTCTTCATTCCACTCATTATAAATACCTCCATTCCCCCCCTCCGCAACCTCCACCTTCATCTCTCATTGCCAAAAGAGCAGTGTGCAATGGTGACAATGAGTCCCATTGCCACTGTGATCATCTTCATCCTCATGTTACTCCTAGTTTTGTTATCCCTTGCTTACTTCACTTACTCTATACTCTTAAAAACTCGACCGGCTGACCGGAAAAAACCAGTACTTCCACCTGGTTCTATGGGCTGGCCTTACATAGGAGAAACCTTCCAACTTTATTCCAAGAACCCCAACACTTTCTTTGCTCTCAAACAGAAGAGGTTTGAATATATAACATTGCAATGCATGCTTTGCTTTGTTCCATGCATATTTACATGTTATATAGTGTTTGAAATTATTAATAAAAGGTTGATTTCATGTTTATATATATATATATATATATATATAGGTATGGATCCATATTCAAAACACACATATTGGGATGTCCATGTGTGATGGTTTCAAGCCCGGAAGCAGCGAAGTTTGTGCTGGTGACTAGAGCACACTTGTTTAAGCCAACGTTTCCGGCGAGCAAAGAGAGAATGCTCGGACGTCAGGCTATATTTTTTCAGCAAGGTGATTATCATGCTCGTTTGAGAAGGTTGGTTCTTAGAGCTTTCATGCCTAGTGCTATCAGAAGGACTGTTGCTGATATTGAGGCTGTTGCTGTGAGGACTCTCCGGGCTTGGGATGGCCGGAGAATTAATACTTTTCAGGAGATGAAGACGGTGAGCACTTTGTACTAGTTTTGAATTTTTTACTTCTTCCTCTTCTTCTTCTTCTTCTTCTTCTTCTTCAAACTTCAAAGATATTTTTCATTGTTTTGTGGTCTATGTTTTATTTATTTATTAATTAATTTTATTGGGTTTGTAGTATGCTTTCAATGTGGCACTGTTGTCAATATTTGGAAAGGATGAGATTGAGCACATAGAGGAATTGAAAGAGTGTTATTATAGATTGGAGAAAGGTTATAATTCCATGCCTATTAATCTCCCTGGCACTCTCTTTCACAAGGCAATGAAAGCAAGGAAAGAGCTTGAAAGGATTGTGAGTAAAATACTAGCATCAAGAAGGAAGAAGCTGGTTGAGTTCAATGACTTGCTTGGCTCTTTCATGGAAGCTAAAGAAGCACTTACTGATGAACAAATAACTGATAATATCATCGGTGTTATCTTCGCCGCAAGGGATACAACGGCGAGTGTACTCACTTGGATTGTTAAGTACTTGGGTGAAAATCCTAGTGTTTTACAAGCGGTCACAGTAAGTAATTTTACTATTATTTATTATTATTATTAGTTTAAGTTTTTGGGTTGAATCTGGTCCAAATAATACGCGGAATGCACAGGAAGAACAAGAGGAGATAATGAGGAGTAAAGAGATAGATGGGGACAAGTACTTGAATTGGGATGACACTAAATTGATGCCAATGACTTCAAGGGTGATCCAAGAGACCATGAGAGTTGCTTCTATCTTATCCTTCACTTTCAGAGAAGCTGTGGAGGATGTGAATTTTGAAGGTTAATTACTACTACTCACTTAATATCTAATACTGAATACCGAATTTTACTGAATACTGAATTATACCGTATTATACTAACATGTATAACAGGATATCTCATACCGAAAGGATGGAAAGTATTGCCATTGTTTAGAAACATTCACCATAGCCCAGACAACTTCCCAGAGCCTGAGAAGTTTGATCCCTCTAGATTTGAGGTAAGAACTATTTGTGCGTGTGTGTATACATCATATATAATATCTTTATGTATATATACATTTATATAGATAGATAGATAGATAAATAGGTGTTGAAATCATTTGTGGTCCAAGAGATGCACTTGAATTCCTCTATTGTACTGCAGAGGTCTCCAAAGGCTAACACTTTCATGCCATTTGGGAATGGGACCCATTCTTGCCCTGGAAATGAGCTTGCAAAGCTGGAGATGCTTGTCCTACTGCACCACCTCACAACCAGATACAGGTAAATACCATAGCTTCAGTTTTTAACCACAATGATGTTAATTTTGTGAAAATGAGAGCATGTTTTTAATTGTTAAAGAATGGTAATAAATCTTTTCAGTGATTCTCTGTCTCTCTGTCCTTTCTTTCAGGTGGTCTTTGTCTGGTTCTGAAGCAGGAATTCAGTTTGGTCCTTTTGCTCTCCCTCTCAATGGCTTGCCCATTTCCTTCTCCCTCAAAACATGAGGCTATATACTTAATTTAATACTTATCAAAAACATATATTAATCTCTATATATATATATATATATATATGGTATTGAATTTATAGGAAAGAGAAACAAGTTCTTCACAAGGAGAAAGACACATGAAGGGATAAATAAAACCTTCAAACTAGAGAATGTTCATGGGGGAACGTTGCAAAGGCCACTTCTCTCAAACTTTGATAGACATGAAGAAATTCATTTTCATTTAGAATAAAGATTATGATAATTAATAACTTTGTATCTTTCTCTTCTCTTTTTCCTGTTTTCAATAAGTATTGCTGTACTGAATTCAAAACTGTGAAATTGACTACCTGCTTATCTTCAAGAAACAGAGAAACAGAAAAACAGAGTATGGTACCACTCACTACGTCCATGTATTTTTATGTCCTTTTTTTTATTTTCTCATATGACTGCTTGTGAAAATGAATCAATGATGATGTTTGGTTGAGAAAGAGAAGAGTAATTGTGTTGTGTCAAGTGTGTTGGTTTAGCTTAGGTCTTCTTTCTCTACCACCCATTACCATTAGAGCCTGAAACCAAGGTCTCCATCAATGGTGAGCTGTGAGCTGTGAGCTTCAGTGCTACTGCCTCAAGCTTGCCAAACAGCTGACATGTGGGCCAGCACTTAAACATTAAATTAAAACTCACACTCTCTCTATATATCCTTCTCTCTATCTCTCATGTTTATCCATGTCCATACAAACTAGATTCTTATGTTTAGTGGATGTTATGCCAAGACCTTGGATCTAAATCTTGAATACTATTTGAGACTATAACTTTGTTTTGTATCAAAATGATTTATTTGAATTTATAGACCAATGAGATGGATGTTGAGTGTTTGATGATGATGATTTATTTATTTATTTATTTTTATCTTTTATTTTGGGTGGTGAAAATATGATGGTGAAGTTTGGCCAATGGTGAAGATGGCTCATTCATGCTAAGGTGATTGTTGATGTGTGGTTTGATTGAAGTGATGACGTGGCTACAGGGCATGCCTTAAGAGAAAGACGTTGTGTATTGTCTCCAATGTGCGATAGAGAGATAAGATGGAAAATGGGGGACCTCTTTTAACACACACATCACATGTGAATATTATAATACATTCATATGCTTATTTGATTTTTGTATTCTCCTTCATTTCAATGCCTTTTGTATTATTCTCAAAAAAAAAATAAAAATAAAAATAAAAATAAATAAATTTTTTTTTAAAAAAATTCACCTATCTTGTTTTCACTCCATTAATTTGGATTAATATGTCAATGGACTCGTAGCTGTACAACCGGGCCCATTTGAGCCATGGGCCTTTCTTGATCACAAGCCCATTTTTGTTGAATTTTTGTTCTTTGACCACGTTTGTAGAGAATAAATGAGAGATAAAATAAAATTAAGGGGAAAAAAAAATCATTTTGATGTTCATGCGAGCATACTTTGTTGGAGTTTTTCATTTTACAAATTATAGAAATCATATATATATGATTTTAGACTTATCATTACTTGTACAACACTGAATTTTTTTTTTTTTAAACTACTACTTCATAAAAATAAAAACAAGCATATAAAAAAAAGCAAAAGTTAATAATCTTGTAGAAGTGAAAAATTAAAAAATATAATTAAAAAAATAAAAACAAAAAAGCAATTAAGAAACATGCGGCACCATCATCTAACGTCCATCCAAGTGACATAGCAGAACGGAGATGAAGTGGATCTTAGCTATAGCCAACCAGACTTAATCATCAGTTCCTTAGAATCACTTACATGGAACTCCAAAAATCAATTGTTTATATATATATATATATATCACATATGTTGCTCTTGTTTTACATTAAAAAAATGCTTTTATATATCTCATCCTTTTTTTTCCGAAGTTCATGCACTTAAAAATCATGCAAATCTAATGCACTTTTTTTTTTTCTTCCTAAAAGCATATATATATATATATATATATTGTACACGTTTTCTTTCTATATATTAAAAAAAAAAGGTAACATTACTTTTCCGGTTTCATTAATCATATTTTGGTATATATTTTCCCCCAAAAACAGAAAGCAAAATGAACAATTTGTTTCTAATTAAAGCCCCAATTACTCTTGAATGAAATCCAGTGGTTTGATTTAAGAGTTTCAAATTTTAACCAACTCTGACATGCACTGCAAACTTTGCATGCATGCACGCATGCATGACATAGCTTCAGCATCATTAACTGTTAAAAAGGCACACATCATCTTAAATCACCCTACTGCTACTGCTAAGAAATCAGAAATATCAGCAAAAACATACAAGTTTCCCATCATTTTTCATGTATGACTTTCTTGATAAACAATAATTAAAAGAAGTGTATATATATATATATATATAAGGATACTGTTGAGTTAGGTCAGGAATGAAACAAATATTCTCATTTTCTAAACCAGTGAGCATGAAACCAGATATGAGATCAATGTTATGTCACAATCTCTGACCCCAAGAACAGAGAATTAAGTTCCTTAAATGCTCAGCCATCTTTTGGTAAGTAACTGCTGCAAGTTATGGGTAGAAGGGTGTAACAGTCACTCAGTGATTAGATTCCATGCATTAGTAACTGCTCTAGATATTTATTTGCAAAGTGACAGAGATGAAGCAAAGACTCTGTTTTTCAAAATTCCCAACTCGTCTTGCAATTTGCCATGAAAAAGATTGTTTTGGTTGGGAGAAATCCACAATAAAAGGTCTATAAAGAGAAGCAATACTTTTTAAACATGGTATGAGAACCAATATAATGTTTCAGTTTCAGTTTCAGCTGGGAAATTATTAGGTAGGTGTCTAATGCCTAACAAATAAGAAAAAAACAAGAGGTAGGTGTTGAAAAGAGTAGGGAAAACAGTGTTATTATGTATATAAGAGTTGGTTAGCCAAGTCAAATCAAAGAAAAAGTAAACTCTTATATAAGTGCACACTTTACTTCTCAGAGCCATGCACTTATATAAAGGATAGCATGCTAGCTACATCATAAACAAATGAATCTTTTCTCATAAACAAGTCTGGTTGGTTTTTGTCAGCTTTTTCAGTCTCCATGGCCATGAAATATTCTTCTTTCTTAGTCCTGTTTTTCATCTTCATGATCATCATCAATCTTACTATTTTCTCCTTTTCATGCAATGCTGAGACTGATGAAAAGAAGCTGTCATTTAGGATGCAAAGATTGCCAACCTTTAACTTTTTGCCAAGGGGCATCCCCATACCTCCTTCAGGACCATCAAAGAGGCACAACTCCATTGGTCACAGGTCCACCATTAGAGGAGCTCCATGATTTGAAGACATGCATGGAGGAGATGAAGGTACTCAAGACATAGATAAATATACAGGTTGAAGAAGAGGAACATGGGTTTTGTTCTTTTTGGTTTCTTTTTTTAATTAAGTTCTCTCTGTGAGATGGTAGAAAATTTTCGAATTATGAAATAATTGGGAAGGATAATGTCATAAATTGATTATTATCTGCTGTACATGCGTGAAATAATTGAAAAAGGTGAGGTGTCGTCGTTTGCTTTTTCCTCCTTACTTTTTAGATGGTCATTAGTGTCTTTGTGGATAGATATGATAGAGTGGAGGTAGCTTGCGTCTATGCTATTTTTGAATAATGAAAGGGATTGCTTCATCTTCTTCTTCCTCTTTTTTATTTTATTATATATAAATATATATTAAAAAAACACACCTAAACTCTAGTACACAAAGATGCATAAATTTAAAAAAAAATGAAAGGAAGAAAGAAAGAGGAGCAGAAAACACACTTGTTTTTTCTAATTGTACACCTTCCTGGCAAAGTCATGAACATGGGCCTCATACCGCATCAACTTTACTTTTTTTGTTCAAAAAATCTTGGTATTGATTATTTTGCAGGGAAGAAAACTTTGGGCAAAAGAGAATTGAATTTAGAAATAAAGTAATGGGTGGGGCGTGTGTTGCTGCTAATGCAATACAACACGGTACGTTTGGCAACAAAGCGTTGTCAATGGCTTGTTTTGGCAAAAGCTTAATACCATTCTCTGTTTGACAAAGTCAACCATTCCTTGAATCACTTGTTCGGAAAAAAATAATAATAATAAAGTCAAACTCATAAATGGGATTTGCAAACATTAACATGTGTTTTTAAGTGTCTATAATTTCACTCCTCTGAAACTTTGAAAAATGAATGGTTATCCAAAGTTGGCAGAGAAGAGGATGAGAAGGAGAAGGATCAAACACAACAAAAAGAGGCACACAAGTAATCTCTTCTTCAAAGGAAGTGATAGAAAAGCCCTGCACCCCACTTCCACTCCTTGATTAGGGCTTTAGATGGAATAAGATAGATTGCTGCTCAAATGAACAATTGTGGAAGCTGATGCATAGCATCATAAAAAAATTTAAAAAGTCCCCCCCACCAAACAAACTGAAAAGGACACCTGTGAAAGCAGAGATCATTTGCTTGTTATCATTTACCACTTCTTTCTCAACAATTTGGTGAACAAGAGACTAAAAAGTTCGGTGATCTAATGACCCAAACTAAATGCCAACATGTCAGTAAGATTTTTAGGTGGTATACCTGTAGCTTGGATTAATGCTCAACTGATGAGAAGTTCTGCCTGTCATAGTCTGCAGAACAGATGATATGATTTACCAAGGATAATTAGTGCGTATAAGAAATTAGAAGCAGCACATAACTGAGAGTGATTTTGAGATAATAAGCATGCTGGATAACAAAGAAAAGTTAACAGAGTCTGATGCACAGAAGCACTCTGGGTGGATATCAGTAAATGAGGATTGTTTCCAAAATCTACAAGGAGGATTGCATGAAAGTAAAGGTGTATGTCTTTTGACTACTGGGGGCATGTACCTTTTGGAAAGAAAGCTAAGTCTGGATATTAGAAAGCATTGATGTTGAACTCGCTGAGAGAGGACTAGGATAAAGTTTGATAAAAAGTTGAGAAAATGATTAAGAGCACATAAGAAAGCCCACTGATCTGTGCCTGTGGCATCAAAAGTCTGTTCGGTGGAATTCTCGCATAAAAAAAAAAATATAGTAAAATGTGAAGTGCATGGTGCAGAGGAAGTTACACTCAGATTTCATGGTACCTCAGCCAAAAATTTATTACTGGTTTTCTGCAGCTTCTGCGGGGGTTCTGGTGGTCATTTGGTCAACGGCATGGACCGTGCTCTGAAGCTCCTCCCAGATTGCTTTGTACACCATTCTCTGCCTATTTACGGACGATTGTCCCTCGAAGGCTGTTGAAATGACATCAATGCTGCAAGGTGAAAAAGGAGAGAAGTAAACACAGTAGCCTTACATGATAAATGAAATTTCAAAAAAGGCCAATTCCACAATATCCACACAATGAATGCCTAAAAGGAATAGCACACGCATTTCCAGAGATTGACTGTCAAGCCATGAGCAGGATGAATCATGAATCTCTTAACGGTACCATGTTTGTCAAGGCAACCAAGCAATGGCTTTGCATTAGTGCAGGTTTCTATGAATCCTGACAGTCTTCAGATCAAACAGAACAGATACTGAAGTATAAATCTTTATATTGCTGCATATCAGAAAACCCTAAACAAATTCAAAATCAAGAGCACATGCTTCAAACTATTTCACTTTGTTGAAACTAGGTTTCAAATCACATCTGAACGATTTGATAACAAGACCTTTAATTTTCTTTAAATGGTGCTACAAAGTTTTTCAATAAATAGAAAAGGCGCACACCCATGGGCTCACTAAAAATGCATAAAAAGGTAATTAAAGAGTAATGGCCCATAAAGAAGACCTGATCACTTAATGTCTAGTTTGACCATAAATCTCCCCAAGGATAGAGATACAAACAGGCTCAGATGAAGGAATTTAGTATAGGGGGCCCACATGTTTCATCTTTCTAAATGTGAAAGAAAATGTCTATGAGACCTGCTCTAAAACTAATGCTGATCAAGAATGCAAGATGTACAAGACAAAGGCTACCAACATCAACAAGCACGAATGACAACATTAACATGATAAAGCATAAAAGAAACTAACTTTACACCAACAAATAGGCCCCCTTTTTTGACAATTAATTCCAAAGCTTCATATCTGTTTCAAAATAGGCCCGAGAGCATTTCCGAGAAGAATGAACTGGCTAAAAGGATTCTAAAATGTTGTACTAGAATGGGGACTTGAAGATGAAGTTTGATGGTAAGTCTTTATTTCATGAACTTAGAAAGATAAAAGTGAAAATAATATGGAGGAACCAAAAAGAACTTCAAAAGATAGCATAGAAGACGTGCAGCTTGAATATATGGCCAAAGATGGTAAACTAAAGTAAAAAAATACTACTCGACAATGATAGTGGTTCAGTTCTTTTCCCACAAAAAAAATCTACAGGCAGATGTATAAAGTTCAGTGGGTTATTAATAATTTTTTCTCTGACGATGGAACAAATTAGTAGAAAAACATTAAAGTCCTACACTCATCATTATGATATCCCCACCCACTTGTTCCATCTCAAACATTTTGAAGTGTTGCAATTGTTCTATGCAAACTTAAAGTCGGTGCCCACATTATGAGTTCTTCATTGCATAGGTCTAAGGGGTAACAAAAAATTGCTTAATAAGGGCGTGATCTATTTGAAAAGCTAAGATATGGTTAATGGCAACACTATGTTGAGAAGAGCTGCATCCAGACAAATTTGCCTTTGTTCAACTTAAGTTTATACCCAAAAAATGGCAAGAGAGAGAATTTGTTCATCACAGGACAATGGTATTAGGTGCGCAATGCCTTCATAAAATTAGCTCACAATGGTCTGCATAGAGAGGTTTGAGAAAATAACACCAGTTATCCCTTTCCACAAGTTATAGAATGCATACTGGTCCAATGCAGACATGTTGCATGGATCAAGTGGGGATGTATGAACCTTCCTTCAAGAGACTCAACCCACTTGGATTCATTTCACTAATTACAGTAATGAGTTTGTCACTTATAGCAGGGATGTGATTTTATAATTTCATTTGAAGCACCAACTCACCATAGCAAAGATTTCATGTCAAATAACTAGGTGAATTAGGAGGTGAAGGATTCTGAAATAGAATCCATAGAGAAAGAGAATGGTGATCAGAAGATTGTTATCAGACCTATCTATATAAAATTATTCCTGGATGCATATGGTAATCAAGCAGTAAACATAAAGTAACAGAGATGACATGGCGCCAATAAGTGAAACAAAAAAGCAGTAGACATAATATGGAAAATTGGAAATAATTGTTGTCATCCATGTAAGCCTTTCCAAAATCTTTCTTCAGAAAGCAGAGTATCATCCAGGTGATAGAAACAGTAATAGCTCAGAAGGTTAATATTAAGAATAGGTCCATGGGTCCAACAGGCTTATAACCACTATGCCCTGACATGATTTAATAGCGAACCAAAGAAACCCAGGTCAAAGAAATCAGACCAAATCCCCAATACTTGGGCAGCCAGGCCCAGGCACAATTCCCCAAAAGATGAATAAAAGCAATCCAGGACAAAAGAATACCAACAAACATGCTAGATTTGGAACTGATGGGTTCAAGGTCTGCTTGAGCCAGGCCTTCATTTGAATAAGCAATAGTAGACACAGGTAGGCCTCAAACCAGACCTATTGAGTTGAATGCCTTTATACATGTTAGCAGACATGAGAAAATAGGCCAAGACAAATCATATTTTTCAACCCAAATTCTTTTGTGCTTTGATCCCAAACTCATCAGGAGGTGCTTCTGTGAGAGCGCCAACACTTTGAAGTGAAAATTATATATTAAACCAAAATGATGGTAAATGAATGAAAGTGCAATGATCTTAACATTCTTCACAGGTTGAGCATGCATTACATAATAAAGAAAGGCCAAACGATCTAATTAAATAATGTTCCACGAATAACTCTGCCAAAAAAAAAAACAGTGATCATTTCAAAGCTACCAAATCACTCCTAAATTTAAGTGAATGATTCTGTTGAAAATACGAATATATATAAATTGTTTTGAGTGACAAAACAAAGAGTGATAAAGGCTATCTTCATGCCTTTTTGAACAAAACAAGGCAAAGTCTATATCATTTCAAAATTCCTGCTGAGAGCAACCAAGAAATTATCCCATACAACATTCCATGCCATTTCATAATTTCATACATCAAAGGAAGACTAAATAATAAATATCAAATAATATGATATAAGGTTATGCCAAATATCTTCTTTGTCCTTAATAATTATCACTTTCTGTCAGTAATTTGGATAGTAAACCATAATAAAACTCCTACATATCAAATCACAACCATCCAGGCTCCAGCAATTATCAATTTTATACAAATCATTAATTAATCTGTCCACTAATGCTAGTATCACATCTTTATACATTAAAAACAAAAATAGTCCCCCCCCATCCCCCACACACACACACACCCCCACCAAAAAAACCTAAAGATACCAGTGCCACATCACCAACCAATATCATCAATCATAACCAGTGTTTTATTCTCATTCCCTCATAGGCCACTCATGTGCGCAATTCTATACAACTGGGAAGTATGATATACACTAATTGCCTTACTTACTCCACTTTATAATACTGCATTTATTTCTTTTCTTTACTCCATTTGATTAATCAATTCACTAGACCAATCAGCTACAGCATGCATGTCCCCAGAACAAGAAAGAACATCAGTGTTAAGAAAAAGTTTTCATGTTTACCTAAGATTAAAACTGATCAAAAGAAGAATAATGTAGCACATGCATAAAAATAAAGGCATAATAGAATATACCAACATATCTCACATATAATGCAAGATATGCTGCACAGAAATGAGAGTATAAAACCACAATTAAAATAAGCTTTTCATACAGTTGTTTATAGTAAAAATAGAAGCTGACCTCACATGCCGACCATCTCCATATGCATCTTTGACAGTGACCGAATCCGCATTCAGATGCTCTTTAATCTGTTCTTCATATCAAGAATGAACTCGTAAATTAACAAGAATGAAAATTATGTGAATTGCAAGAAATGCATGAACATAGTAATCTTCTATTAGATCAATCAAAATGCATCCATGTTTTGCACATTTCCTAAGCATACAAATCTGGTAGACATTGATGAGTTCTAATAGAGAAGGAACAAATAAAAAAAAAACTTTTTTGAAAGAGCCACCATGCAAAAACATATACAAATGTTGATGATAGAAAGCAAGAGGAATATCAAAGCATTAAGTGGAATAAGTATATTAGCGATGACTCTGAAAGCTAATATGACTTGAAGCAACTGCCTCCTGAAAAAATTTATGCACATCAAACAAAAAAAGTGAAGGGATTTAAATCAGTTATTGTGAGTGGTTACTAGGTGAAGAAGCATTATACAAAGCATTTAGCAACAGTGAACAAGATTAAGGGATCTATATTCAATCTATATAGGCTGTGGTAGCTATCAAGACCACTGTAACTTTACAAAATATCAGCTGGCAACGGTTAGCAACTTAGCATCAGGCTGGCTGCCTGAGTTGAGTAAAGAATCATTAAAAAAAAAGAAGAGGAGTTACTTTAACAGGTTAATTAAAAATTTAAAATAAGTCAAAGAAATCATTTCAACAGACCATCACTTTTTAAAGTGAAAAAACTGTATGAAACATTATTCAGTTTGAAACGAGAGAGTTTGTAAAAAAAATAAAATAAAATAAAATAAGAGGAATAGTGGTCAGGTTTGATGAATTCAAATAATGATTAGAAAACTTTAGGGAAGAATGGTGGATAAAATGCTGACTAATTTTTTTGACAAAGGTTTTGAATACCAGTAAAATACCTTATAAATAGAGGGAAAAAAACACTCTCATGCCTATGAATAACAACAAATGAAACATAAAAGCGGTACTATCAAAGAATAAAACTCAATCACACAATGAAAATTTAGAAAGAAGTAACCACATAAATTAAAGTCACATGCAAACTTCATTTCATATTTATTGACCACAAAAAAAAATGTAATAAAGCACTTAGCAATATATTATTTATTTAAAAGCAAATAACCTGTACATAAACAAACAATTATTGTCATTAATTGTCAGATCTACAGAGTTCATTCATGAGGGATCCAAAAAATGGACAGATAAGAAGGGAAATCGGGAAATTTGCAAAGGATCATGGAGATTATATTAAAGTATCAAGCATTTAAAGGAAGGAGGTTGACAGGTTAGGAATGCGTGTATCTGAAAGATGCTTGCTACATATCTTACATAGTTTGACCAAAAGATCACATGGCTAGGACTATTCATATAAGAATTAAATCTTATGGTCATCCAATCATACCACAGACTAATAATACTACATAAGGTATCCCAAGAAAGTCAAGGAAAGCAAAAATAGGCAATGCAATCATGTCCAAATTTGTATTTTACTAGCGCAAGTTACATGATGAGCTTCCCAGGGATAAACAGTAGCTCACTAGGAGCGCCTGGAAGACCTAAAGACAAGCACTTCCCTGTCTATTCAATTGTTCACACTTACAAACCAAAAAGGTCACTAGGACATCAAAGGAACACTTAAGAGTTTACAACATTCCGATGAGTTCACCAATCAATTTTTTTCTATCCGGCCTCCTAATATGAGTTTTTGGCATCACCCAATCAAGCTCTGTTCGAAAGATACATCACCAAATCACTCAAGCTACCATTTTTCCATCTTAGTAAGAGAATTGCAGCTAGTCTCAATAGAACAATCTATTCATCAAACTAAGACTAATGTCAATTAGTGTGGAACCTCTTCAAAAACTTCAATAAAACACAGAACCAATATAAATCAACAATAAATCAAAGAAGAGACTGTCAGAAGAAAGACCTTCTTCTCCATGGACTGCATCAAGGGCATGTCGATGGACCCCGAATCGGACACCGGCGATGCCCGCACGCTACACAACCTCCGTGCCGGAGACACTCCGAATCCATGTCCAGGTTCAGATAAAGAAACGGATTTGAGATCGAGCTTCGTAGCAGGTGAAAAACGAATGGGGTTCAAGAAACCCTGGAATGAAGACGATGAAATTGAGTTGGCGAAACGAGAGGAGACGACGGGGAGAAAAGAAGTAGAAGGGCGCCGAAAGAAAGCGGCGATCGGAGAGGAGGATCGCAGCATCAGAGCTTGAGGAGCTCTCATGGCGGCTTCTTCTTCTTCGTCTTCTTTGAGCGTTCCTGGCACGCGCGACGTAATCCGTTTAATTTTCACAGAGTTTTAGATTTTTCCCCTTTCCAAAATTAAATCTCACGTGGTTCTCACGTGATGCCTTTTTAAGCTTGATACATTTTTGAAATTATTATTTAATATTTTGTTTGTATTATTATTATTATTATTATTATTATTATTATAGGGAAAATAACAAATTGAAGGAAGAACCTAAGAACCTTCATTGCAGAGTGATTTATTGTTCTCACTTTAATTGTGAGTAGGCAGAGACAAGTTTAAAACCCGGTTATATAATTATTTATTGAAATGAAGTGTTATACACTAATTTAAAGTATGAATTGTTTATAAAAAAGTTACATTCTTCAACCCTCCAGAATTACATAGTAAAATAAATTTAATATTTTAAAATTATAATTTTTAATATGTCAATTTTTGACGCACAAAGACATATCTTCATTATTCTATTATAAGTTTTTAAAAGATTGTTGAGCCACGGTTTATCATTTCACATGTCTATTTTTTTAACACTATTTAAATAAGGGATATTTGTTATCTATTTGTACAAAAAAATAAAAATAAAATTAAATTAAATGAAGGTTTGGATTGGGAGTCATTGTAAATGTAGTTTTCAATTTAGTTATGATAACATTGATAAGTCTTTTGAGTGCTTGTATGAGTGTATGTTGGCAAATTGTGCATTAATGTTAATACTGTGCCATGGTTTATTATACGATTGCGATGAATTTTAATATTAATTAAAAGAACGTATATTATATTACAATGAACGTGACCACTGATCATCAATCACCATCAATATGAGCACTTCTATAATTCCGGAGAGTTTTGTGATTTTAAAAGAATCAAATGGAAAGTGAAGTCTTTATTCTTGGATTAGTAATATTTAATGCACTTCTTAATAAAAATATAAATTCTAATTTTTTTAAACCTATATAATTCAGAAAATTCGCTTTCTTGTATACATATTTCTCAATAAATCCAAACAACATGTGTATCTATAAAATTCAATTTCTTTGCATATATAAACACACACACACACACCCAGATACACAATTTTTTATAATTATAAAAATTAAATTTGTTTTAATACCTAAGCTATATGCTCGGTAATGTTAATTTTTTTTAATATAATCAGTAAAATTAGCTTGAATGTTTTTAGGGGCATATGCAAAAAGTATTGAATGAATCACCATTTGAAATTTTTATAGGATTTAACTATAATAAAGAAAAAATGAGATTAATCTTTTAAGAGGCATATATGAAAAATCTTTAATTTAATGAAATAAAAAATTTTAAGAGTATACATGGACAGTTTTTTTTAACCATTTATTAAAATATATATATTTATATATTAATGGAGTATGTAGATAGAGGAGTATGTATGGCAATTTTTTTTAAAATACACACAAAACATTTGATTTTATTTGAAAACATACATATGGGCGAGGTATGTCTTTTTATAATTTTTTTTTTCATGTATACACAATTACACAATTTTACAGAGGTATACAAGTAAAAAAAAGAAAATCTAAAAAATCACACTCAAAACATTAATACTTATCTACATATCTCCTTAAAACATTTAACTATCTTTTTAAAATTATAGTTTCTACCATATTTTTATTTTTATTTTTTTATTTTACATGCTCGTTTATTTTCCTGGTAAATTTTATTATTTTTTTTCAAGTACCATAAAATTCCAATTTATTAGCTTGTTTGTCCTTTTACGTATATTGATTGAATTTTTTAAAGTTTTTTTTTACCTCAATTAATGCTACGTGAGGAGTTGATCAAATTCTCATTTAGTGAAAAAAAAACCCAAAAATGGTCAGTGCTTTTTAAAGTTAAACGTACTCTGCACAATTCATAAATAAAAATATTTTATTAAATGCTTTCATATTCAACGAGTAATGATAAGGCACCACTTCCTTTATTCTTTTATAAATGCCCACTTAATCATTTAAAATAATTCAAATTATTTTTTTTATAAATATATATATATATTTTTTCATTTTGTTAATTTTTCTCTTCTTCTTCTTAAAAGGTTGTGCATTTAAGATAATAATGATAAATAACAATGCATTCAAATAAATTACTAAGATTAAATTTTAAAAAAATTAATATTTAAATTAAAGTATATAAACAAATAATTTGTTACATGGAAAAGCTTTTGGAAGTGCACACATACGATGAAAAGGAGTAATAATAGAATGATTAGGATGGAGATTGAGATTTACTCATTAAATCATTAAATTAATATATCAAGTTTAATGAAATTGAAAAAGTGGATAAACCATATATATTAGAATCAGAATAAAAGATACATAGAGATCCACAAGAAGTGGTACAAAAGGCAAAGAACAAACTGAAACATAACAAAAACAGTGAGGGCAGAAATGCCCTCACGGACCAACATATAAATGGAAATGATTAAATACTTAAAAACAGTGAGGGCAGAAATTTCAATAAATACTTAAAAAAAAAACACTAGTTTAAGATTAAAATAAACAATTATTATATAAAAAAAATGGAAATGATAACATATAAAAAATTCCAAAAGTCTTATAGTCCTCGAGTGAGTTTGGTTGGCGATCTCGTATCATTTCGCAGCTCCATGTGCTCCTCGTCCGGCAATCCAAGTCCACGCTTGTGGTTTCGCTGACCTTGGTGAGCAGAGCGTGGGGGTGAGGGATCGGAGAGGCTAGGGTTTCGGTGAGGATGGCGGGGTGGTGCGCCTCCCGTGAGGGATCGGGCGGGAAGCCGCTATTGATGTCCATCTACGTGGCCGTTTTGGCGGGGGCCGTCTTCTCCGCGATCGTCATCTTCTCTAACTTGAACTCTGGCGTGAAGTTCTCCTTCCCTGTCGCTGGCTACACACACTCCCCATCTCCTCCGTCTTCTCTTCTCCATGGTGAATTTTACTGATTTATTACTTGATTTTATATTTTGTTTTTCTTGTTTTGTTCTCCCTTGGATGTGTGAATTCATTCGTCATTGATTTGTGGAAGTGATTTGTAGTGTTTGGGATCCATGGCAAGCTGTTTCATAGACTTTGATGGGCAATTGCTTGTTAAATAAGTGCATTATGACTGTCGTTTAATAATTGAAGCACGAATGCGTGGGGGAGATCAGGATTGGTTTTGATTTGGTGAATAGTAACTCTTGTTTATCTGATTGATTGATAGATCGATGGATAGAACATGCTTAGGATATGATAGTTAAGATATTGCTCATCCATGTGTTAAAATTTTAATTTTGACTTGATAATCGTGATAAAATTTTAGATGCTTTTGTTTGTTGTGTCCTTTGGGCACCACTACCATCCAGTTGTTTCTATGGTTATCGACATGGAGGGTTTATTATGTAATATTTCTGATCCCATCGGAGTAGTACTTCAAAGTTCATTAACCTTCTTGGTACCTTAAGTTCCTATATCAAGAGAAAATTAATTGGTGATTTGAACATATGTTGCGACGAGTGTTCTCTGTTAATCTTTCTTATCAGTTACCATCATATCTCTAGTGTCTGATTCGTAAATGGCTTGGCTGGGTGAAACTTATATCCAATGTTGATGTTCTTCGATGCAGTTGGCGAGATATCCCAGAATGGAAGTTCAGCCTCTGAACCAACTCCCCATACCACTACAAATCATTCTTCTCATGCAGCACAAAAACCTCAAAACATATTAACAAAAGCTATATGGGAAGTTCCGGTTGACAAGAAGATGCCAGATCCAAAGGTCTTTCAGCTAACAAAGGAGATGGTTGAGTACCGTGCAAAAGATAATGTCATCATCATTACTTTTGGGAACTTTGCATTCATGGACTTTATCTTAAACTGGGTTAGACACTTGACAGAACTCAATGTCTTTAACCTTCTTGTTGGTAATTTCTTATCCTTTTTGGAAGTGTGCTTTCCTCCCTGTAAAATGTTCCTCCTATGATTTATCTTAGATACTAGACCTTTTGGTTCAACTAAAAATGGCACTAATCCAAAAACAGGAGCAATGGACTCCAAACTTTTGGAGGCCCTTTATTGGAAAGGAGTTCCTGTCTTTGACATGGGCAGTAATATGAATACAATGGATGTTGGCTGGGGATCACCTACATTTCATAAGATGGGGAGAGAAAAAGTTCTTCTGATAAATGCCCTGCTTCCCTTTGGCTATGAGCTGCTTATGTGCGATACAGACATGGTTTGGCTAAAGGTAGGCCTCACTTGTTCACATAGCTAATCTTTTGGCAAGGTATCACTTGATATGTATACTATCAAAACAAAGGTTTGTTGAAGTTCATGGTACAACATTTATCTTGTGGTGGAGGAGAATGCTTGTCCTCTACATGGGGGAAAACAAAGAAAATCAAGAACTTCAAAAGAAAATTCTCAGAAAAGAGAACATTTAAGGTGTTAATGTCTATGCATTCTGACTAATCAAAGATTATGCTTACTTTAGGTATCTGATACCTAATCATTGAGTACATATTAGATTTCAAGGAAAAAAAAGTTGAGTTGTTTCCTGTATCAGGTACTTTTCCATAGGATAGTTGCTGACATATTGGGGGCCCTATTTCACTGTGTAAAGCCTAGGCTATTAAGCTCGTGCAAAATTTCTTATTTTTTCAAGGAAACCATTCAAGCTTGTGACAGCTAGCTGTAGATGACGCCTGCAGGGACTTGAACTTAGACATATTTATTTCTGGTTATTTGCAGTGTACCAATACCCTCGTCTTTGGTTTTACTTAGGAAGCCTTGTTATTGATCTGATCATCTAGCATTTAATGCGATAAAATATACTTTCACTCAATGGTGTGAGCTCCCCATAGACAATGGATATTATCTTTTTGGTAATAGCAATCAATCAGTTTTTTAATAGTGAATTTTGGCTTTAAAACAGAATCCACTTCCCTATCTTGCTCGTTTTCCTGAAGCAGATGTTCTGACATCAAGTGATCAAGTGGTACCAACAGTTACCGATGACAGTTTAGATTTGTGGCAGCAAGGTAAGGTTCTGCTGGGTCTTATTTTGTTTTTGAAATGCTGCTTGTTTCTAAGCTTTAAGCTATTAACTCAGCTTTTGTTTTGGCAAGATTATCATGATTTAAAGGGTAAATATTTAAATTAAAAATTTTTCTCCTCTATAATTCGTGGTAATCGGAAGATCCAAAGTTTATACCTATGAATGATGGCATCTATTGTAAAAGAATCCTATGGGCAGACAGCACACACGAGTACCTTTAAGTCTGTTTCTTAGTTTGCTTATATCAGATCATTGCTAGATTTGCATCTCAGTGTAGTTGTGGGATATATTGGTATCATCTAATAGATATGTGATATGGGTCTGATGCAACTCATGATGCATTTCTATCCTTTTTTTAATATTGTTCAGAGGAGGTATGTGGTGCAGGTTTTCAAGCTCTTGACATCTTAGTTTTCCTGGAGACATGATGGTGCATATTTGTCTTATTTAGAAAATTAAACTATATGCCTAAGCTAAGAACAACCAGTTGAAGATTAATTATTCAAATAACCATATAATCTAGTAGGAATGCTGACAATTTCGTGGATACTGGGTCTGTAATATCACAAATGTGCACAAATTCTTTCTCTGTTTTTTTCCCATGTTATTGCCCATGATGATATTTTTGTTCTCCGTGTTCTTTGTTTACAACAAGCATGACTTTTTGAGGCATTCTAAAGAATCTAAACACATGATCAATAAAAGTTGTTTGATCACGATGGTGTTCTTTTCAATGTGTTCTCTCAGTTTTGAAACAATAATATCAACAGCTTATTTAGTCCTATTCCTGCAAATCTGGCAGTCAGTGGTGCTTACAATATTGGGATTTTTCATTGGCGCCCCACTGAAACTTCTAAAAAACTGGCTAAAGAGTGGAAGGAGGTGCTCTTAGCTGATGAAAAAATATGGGACCAACATGTCTTTAATGAACTTGTGCATAGAGTTTTAGGCCCATCTGTTGAAGGGGGAAAAGGACTTGTATATGCTTATGATGGGAGACTCAAACTGGGCATTTTGCCGGCAAGTATATTCTGCAGTGGTCACACATATTTTGTCCAGGTAGTGCTTCTTCTGGCTTTCTTTGCACTTATTTAATTCAATACTTTATTTATCTCTGCACTGTGATTAACCCTTGATATTTTTATCCATCTCTGGATAGTTTTTGATTGGTTCTCATGTGTCTTTAATTGTATGTGAAATTTGAAGGCCATGTATGCACAACTTAGTCTGGAGCCATATGCAGTGCATACCACCTTTCAATATGCTGGTACTGAGGGAAAACGACATAGATTACGAGAAGCCATGGCTTTTTATGATCCACCAGAATATTATGATTCACCAGGTATTTGGATTTTATTTTTGATGGGTATGATATGGTGTTGTACAAACCTGACATCTTTTTAAGCCACATCTTATCAAAATATCTATAGTATTGTGTCACACTCTGATTATTTATTGGAAGTGTAGAACAAAATTTTTTTTTCTTGAGGATAATTGAGGGCATGTGCAGATTCTTCTATAAGCTTTTGCTTTTTTAAAATGACTGGTAATCGCAAATGACTGGATCGACAGAATATATTGCTATGCACAAGGTCAAAGAGTGTCCTTTTGGAACACGAGATTTATAGATATTCTGGTTAGTAATAGAGTTGGATAGAATATACAGAGCAAGAACAAGAGCAAGAGCTAGAGCTAGAGGCTTTAATGCATGTACTACTATTAAGCTTACCATTATGCAGGTTCTCCCTGCACATGTAAAAATTACCTTGCCATATCTGTAAATGCTGGAGTCGTAGGTTCCTTTATGAGTTTAATTATTGTTCCCTCTCTGTTTATTATTTACAGATTCCTTGCTTGCAATGTTGCCTTCTTCCTTATTTAATTTATTTTGCAGGGGGTTCCTGTCATTCAAGCCAAGAATTCCCAAGAGCTTGTTGCTGGATGGTGCACATACACTCGAATCTCACTTTTCTTTAGTCAACTACCAGGTAAACAATGATTGAATTTGGTTTTATTCCTATATTATCCTGTCTCACTAATTGATTTTAGTCATCATAACCTAGTTACTCTCTTGTTATAAACCTTCCAGTTGAAGAATATAAGGACTGCACTTGCTATTGCTTCGCTGTTGAACCGGACGCTGGTGAGTGAGACGTTGACTGCTTTCTTATTCAGAAGAAGCTAAACTGGGAATCATGATTCACACTCACACACCCACCCGCTCACCTGCACATTTCTTATAATACAAAAGACATACTGCTTATTAGGTGTTATACAATTTCTAAGAATTACTGTGTAGCACAAAGGATTTTTTATTTTTTTTCTTTTGTATGTGGATCATTCAAATCTTTTATTTTCAGATATCTTATCTTTTGTGATTATCAATGCTCATAACCAAACGTTCTTCATTTATTTTAGGTAATGCCTCCAATATGGTGCAGGTTTGATAGAATGTGGTTTGGACATCCTGGAATTATGGAAGGGACGATAACTAGGCAGCCTTTCCTCTGCCCTATGGACCATGTTTTTGAAGTATGCTCACTGTTGATCATATGGTGTTATTATAATTTATCAAATTTTACTGCAAAATTTGACTTTACACAAGCACTTGAATTTCACTGTTTATAAAAAATTGCCTATATATATAGTTCTTTTTTAAAAAAACACAAAGTTTTGGTTGTTTTTTTTTTTGTGTTTTTTTTTAATCTCTCTTTGCCTGCTTGTCATTGATTCTATGAACCAAATCCTTTTATATCGACTCATGTCTCTTTTTTATTTAACTGTAATGCAACTTTGAATTTATAATTGGGTAATGCAGACAGAGGTAATAAATTTCATCAATTGATATGTTTAAAACGTATCTTGAGAGGGTGAAGTATAAGTGCTATACATTCCTGATGAAAAAAACCTAATTGTAAATTTTCCAAACATCTGTAGCATATCAATTTTATTACTTTTGCTGCTGCTTAAGTTTGCTGTCTCATCTTTTGTCATGACTTGAAGACTTGCAACTATGCAGGTACATGTCATGCTGAAGGAACTTCCTGAAGATGAATTTGGCCCAGAAATTGATTTTAGAGAGTACTCCTTTTTTAATAACCCATTAGTGTCCAGCCAGGTGACGTTATACAGTCCTTCTTGATCCTTAAACGTTGTTTTTCACTTTAATTATATAATAAACAAATATATTAAGATTTTCAGGTTAAGGAGTCGGTGCTTGAAGTTCAACTGTGTGATGGACAATCAGTAAAATGCAACATGGACAATGAAACCACTCAACCTGGTGTAATTACTTTTCCTAAACAAAGCAAGCAAGAAAAGGTACATTGTTGTTCATAATCATCCATTCCTGATTTTATTTGATCTTTTATATGTTTTTTAGCTATATTTTTACTGTATTATATTGGTTACCTTTGTGTTTCTATTAGCAGTTCTCTGAGTAATTTAGTGGTTAATGGTTTTGTTTGGCTCTTGGCCTTTTCCTGGACTTTCTCCTTAAGGTCTAAATTGATCGCAAAATGCAAACATAGAATAACTCAGCTCTTCATTGGTCTTTATGTTGCAGTTACTACAAGTGTTCTCCTCATACAAGGATGTCAAAGTCATACAATTTTCATCAATGGAGGATGCTTTTGCGGGATTTACCGACAAGGCAATCTCTCTCTTCCTTGCGTGCATTTGTATGTTATAAAACATCTTGCCCCCCTAATCTCTCTGAACTGCATTCATGAACTATGATCAGGAAAAAGAGGAGAAGTTTAGAAATCGCGTGAAGAGATACGTCGGAATATGGTGTTGTGTGCTGTCCCGTGACCCGGGTCACATATATTATGACATGTTCTGGGACGAGAAACCTGGGTGGAAGCCGGAGCCACCGAAAAGCAGGGAAGAAGATCATCCACCTTGGTAGCTGAATTAGTTCATTTTACCTCAATTTCTCAGGTGTGAAATTTTAATTTTTACACCTTGCCTGAATCTCTAACCTTTGTGCCACCATGTATTATTGTTCATTCTACATTGTGCGCTTGAGATAGATTATGTTTATCTTGCGTTGAATTTGAGTTAATCTCATATCATAGAACCATGTATACTATTTTTTTTTTAATCAAAGAAACGCAGCGGAGCATATGAGTTTTCATTACAGGTCTTCCTTCAAATAGCTTTGCTGGAATGGTTCACACAGCTGCTTCAAGGATTGGCTTATTAATTAGAAACACAAACAGTCTCTTACATTTGATATGCGGGAATTTGAAATATAACGCACAACATAATTTTGTTTTTTTTCACTTATTTGTGAAAGATTAAATCATCTTTGTTTAAAAAAAAATGGTTAAATTTAAATTTTAACAAAATATAATAAAAATTTTGTGATATTTATTAGATATTTAAATATTAAATAATATAAATATTAATGTTGTAACTCAATCATTTGGTATTGTTTTGTGTTATATATGTTGTTCTCATTTGTGTTATAAACGGCCTTTTTATTTTGTTGTTGGATACACGTTTGTGAGCATGTTAGTGCATATATTACTATTTCACTTATATATCCAAAATAATAGAAATTATGAGTTAAAATTTTAATTTAAAATAACAAACTTTCTTTGGTCACTAGAAACTGTTTTTAGGAAAAGAAATTATTATTTTTATCATTTTAATCATTTAAATTAGAAAATGGTCTAATGTGGATGCAAGAACAATAATTATTTCCAAATTTAACATGTGCATTAAAAAAACAACACTTACTTAAAATCATAATATATTGATTTTTTTATAAAAAAAAATATAAGAGTAAAATATATCACAACAAACGTTTTTAATTGGTTATAAATTAATAGTTTAATTATCATATATGTCCCTATAATTGTGTATTTTCTGCCTTTTTAATCATTTTAATATTTTTAGGTATAATTAAGTCTTCATATTTAGGGGAATTGGGTCGCTTCGATTAAATATAAAAGACTTAATTGTACCTAAAAATATTGCAAGGACTAGAAAGGACAAAAAATACACAATTACAGGAAAACTTGTACAACAATTAAGTCTAAATTAATTAAATCAGAGAAGCAATGATGTGGTTTGGTTCGAGCCAGGTCCAGTGGAATACAACGAACCTCACCGAACCCGAATGAAAACGAACGAATTGGATGCGAGCCAAGATAATGGACGGCTGAGATTTGATATCCCCATCCGAAGATGAGAGATGGATGGAGGAGTCCCAGTTAAGCTAGGGCTCAGCCGCGAGGTAGCTGATATCAATTCCCAAACGCGCGATCGATTCCGGTGTTCCTCCGATCCACCATAGCTTAGGCCGGACCAACGCCTTCTCGAGAAGAGATCGTGAGAGATATAGCCCTTTCTTCTTCTTTGAATTCAGAAACGAAGCTGAAAGGTAGCATTTATTGTCCCTGGCTTCTCAATTTCGATTTTTCTTTGTGTAATTTAAAGTGGTTGGTTGAAAAGTTGGAGTTTTTGCTCGATTTCATTTTGTTTATCTATGAATTGTGTGTTTGTGTTCTTTTGTTGTTATTGTTGTTGTTGTTTTGGGTATGTGTGAAAATTTGATGGTTGAATTGGTTTTGGATGAAAAAGATGTGGTTTTGAATTGTTAATGGTTTTTATGACTGGATTATTGCAGGAGAGTTGAAAAGTGGTAATTTTGGAGTAGAAGTTGTAATCCATGGAGAGTTCGTCGAGTGAAGATGAAGGATCAACGAGAGATAACAATGTGGACCTTAATGATGACAACATGGAGCAGCATATGGGGTTGGAGGTTAGCAGTCATTTGGCAGAAGAAGGTGGCCTTTTTGTGCCCCATCAGCAGAATGCTGAAAATCCTGAACCATTTGTAGGCATGGAGTTTGAATCGGAGGAGTCGGCCAAGTCCTTCTATATGGCATATGCCAGTCGTGTGGGGTTTTCAGTGCGTATCAGTAAGTCTCGTCGGTCTAGGAATGATGAATCTATCATTATGCGACGTTTTGTGTGTTCCAAAGAGGGCTTCCATATGAAAAAAGGAAACTTTGATGATGGCAAGAAGAAGAGAAAGCGGGCAACCATAAGGGAAGGTTGTAATGCGATGATTGAGGTGATTCAAAAGTATTATGGCAGGTGGGTTGTCTCTAAGCTTGTTAAAGACCATAACCATCTGGTGGAGGCTCCGAGTAGGGTGCGGTATATTGCACCTGAGGAATATGCCGGCATCGAACCATTTCTTGGCATGGAGTTTCATTCACATGAAGCAGCTCAGACATTCTATTATGCATATGCCAGTCGTGTTGGTTTTGATGTCCGTATTAGGCTCTCTCGCCGTTCTACGCGTGATGATTCTTTTGTTATGCGGCGGTTTGTATGTACAAAGGAGGGTTTTACTCCATTTGAGGAAAGTTATGATGAGAACAAGAAAAAGAGATCTCGAACACCCACAAGAGAGGGTTGCAAAGCAATGTTTGAAGTAATTAAAAAGGACTATGACAAATGGGTTGTTTCTAAGCTTGTCACAGAGCATACTCATGATCTGGCTGTTGCTCCAAGCAAAGTCCATTACATCCAATCTCAGAGTGAAGTGGTTGTTCTTGCAAAAAGTGGAACTGTTAATCGTGATAAGTCAGCTACCCCAGCTAATTTAAAGCCCCAGCTTGTTGAACCAGTCACCGGATTTAGTAATCCACCTCCAAATGATCAAGACCTCAGGACTGATACAAAAGAGGTGCGCCAATATGCTTTCGGAGTAGAAGAGTCTCAGGGTCTTTTGGAGTATTTCAAGAGGATGCAAAGTGAAAACCCGACATTCTCTTATGCATTTCAACTGGACAAAAATAACTGCCTTTTGAATATATTCTGGGCGGATGCAAAAGCTAAAATGGCTTATTATTGTTTTGGCGACGTTGTTACCCTTGACATGTCATACAGAAGGAACAAAAACATGATACCGTTTGCCATGTTCACTGGTGTAAACCATCATCTGCAGTCTGTCATTTTTGGATGTGCCTTGATGACTGATGAGACTGAGGCATCATATGTTTGGCTGTTTGAGAACTGGCTTCTGGCTATGTGTGGGGGGAGACCTCCAGTTTCACTTATTACTGACCAACAGGAGGCTATAGGAGCAGCCATTGCAAAGATGTTCCCTGAGACCCGTCACTGCATTTGCAAGAGGCATATTCTAAATAAATGCAAGGAAAAGCTCTCCAACCTATATGCAGTGCATGCCACCTTTGAAGAAGAATTCGAAAAATGTGTCGATAATTCTGAAACAGTTGAAATATTTGAAGCAAGTTGGAAGTCTATCCTTGATAAGTATGACATGGGAGAGAACTCATGGTTGCAGTTCTTATATAGCCTGCGGCAAAAATGGGTGCCGGTGTACCTTAAGGATACTTTTACGGCTGAAATCTCAGTTGTTCACAGGCCAGAAAGCTTGAACAAGTTCTTTGAGAAATACTTTAATTCAAAGACAAACTTACTTGTCTTTATCTCTCTGTTTGAACAAGCAATGGCAGGTTGGTATGAAAGGGAAGCTTTAGAAGATCTGGCTACACAATATACAAGACCACTCCTGAAGACCCCATCAAACATGTTAAAACAAGTTGCGGAAATCTACACAAGGACAATATTTGATATATTTCAGGAGGAATTTGTTGAATCTTTGGGTTACTATGTTGATAAAATTGAGGATGCTATGGTTAGCAAATATAGAGTTACAAGAGATGAAGATGCGCATGCACCATGCACTGTCAGCTATGATTTCTCTGAAAAGCGAACAAGTTGCAGTTGTTGCAAGTTTGAGACATCTGGCATTTTATGTAGGCATATATTGAGAGTCTTCTTAACCGTTGATGTGCGTGTTCTTCCAGAATATTATATCTTGAAACGCTGGACAAGAGATGCCAAGAGTGGTTTTGTATTAGACGAATCTGTGAGATACAATGAGCTTTGTCGTGATGCCATGAAATATGCAAGGGAGGGGTCAACATCTGGAGAAATTTATAATGTTGCAAAGGAAGCACTGCAAATGGCTTTTGCTGAGGTTATGGCTGCAAAGAAAGATATCATCAACCGATGTCCAATTTAACATTGATGATATTATTCAAAACATAAAAAAAGTAGATACAGTCAAATTAGTGTTTGTTAAATTGGATATTGTTGGGTTCATTTTTTTAGATGACTTAACAAAATGCTCATATATCCTTTTAGGGTCTTTCTTCTACTTGTTTTATTATGGAATTAAAATGCAGAATACCCCTATTCCAGCAATTACATCATATTTATCTATATTTCTTTCAGAAAAAAAATATATATATATATATATATATCTTTAATGAGAGCTTCTATTCTGATCAAGCTGTAGTTTCTGTAAAATTGTGATAGTTAGATGAGCACAATTTAATTTTCATGATTTTCCTGACAATTTTCTTTTCCTCCAAAAGCTGGCGGTGTAGATGAGAATTGCCACAAGGGGGATATGGATGTTGATAAAGCCAGGATTTTTGCATAAAAGTTGTATATTGTGCCATTCCTTTTTTGGTTTGAAAGGATGCTGGTTTCATCAAAGCAACTAAATTGACAACTATAGTCATTGCTGCCTTTGCTTCCTTTCCATTATATTGGGCTTTACCACATGTATATCGTTTGTGCACTTGAGAGATCTTTTGTTCAGATCTATCTTGCATATCCCTTTCATGTTCTCTCTTTTCTTATGATGCAATGATAATGCCTCTTGAATATCTTGCCTGCAGCAGTGTTGAATATCTGTTACGCAATTTTTTTGAGTCTCTTCTCAGTTCTCACTCTGATTTGTTTGTCTATTCAATGTATGACTAGAGGATTTATATGGGTTGTCTGGTTTATCCTGACAGGAAATGCAATATGAACAATGACATGCTTATGATATGGTTCATCGAAACTGGTTAGGTTTTGTTTTTAGTGATAGTGTGCTGTTGACTTCATACCACTCATGTCATCCCTCAACAGTTAATGATATCTTCCATTTTATTTTTCCACTTGCTTCTTTGCAGTCTTGTTATTATATGGATTATTATCTCACTATTATAAACCATCGCAACTTGTTGAATTCTGGTGGTGTAGATTTCTGCCCCACCCTTGGTTTTTCAATGCTTTCATTTCTTTGCAAATTCAAACTAGCTTCATCTATTGTTTTTTTGGAAAAGTTATTGAATTGTTTGCTTTACTCTTTTCAATTACTAGTGAGCATCCGGAAAATAAGACATACTACCCTGTGTAATGACTAGCTGTTTAAACGCTCAACAGGTTGCAAGCACGCACTCAGACACAAACATACTTGGCTGACGAGAAAATTATGTAAGCATGCTACTTGAACTGAAGGCCCTCATTGGCAAGTTTGGTGAATCAGACATGAAGGTAACCACTCTTAAAAAGATATATATTTTTTTATTTATATTTGTTATATAACAGGGAATTTTTCAGGATGGCCAGTGGCCACAACACTGAGCAGGAGTGTGCAGGAGCTCTCACTTAAGAGGAGGGGACTAAGACTGTTCAAACATGGTACCAAAAGCAATATTAACCAAACGTGTCTCTGCAAAAAACTACACATCCAAAGATGAGGTGTCGAATCAGATTACCTCAGACAAGACCATTACAATGCAATAATAGTTGAATCATGACCAAGAGGAGAAGATTGTGATCATAGGAAAGGGAAAGAGTCCTATTGAGATGTTCTTGTGGAAGTGGAAGGACTGATTGAGCACAAACAACTCAGCTCAAAGTCAAGACAAAAATGATGAGAGCAACACCTTCAAGGGAAGAGATAAGATAGTCTCCATCTTCTTCCACTAATTCAAGTGCCTCATGCTCTTCACATCTCCATGGAATCTTAGAACTACTCCATCACCACTTCATCCTACTCATGTTCCAAATGCCTGAGTATGTTTTAAGTAAAACCAACTTTCTCTATATATTATTTACTTTTAGATAGAGATAATAGATTTGATTTAGCTCTCTTGTGATTTGTTTGTTTGTTTGTTTGTTTAACAGCAATGTCCACATCTCTTCCCACTGAAGGGGAGGAGGACTGGTGGAGATGGATGAAGTGATAAAAGGGGCCACATCAGATGCAATTAGTGGCCATGAGACACTCATCAGAGCTCCAACAAAAGGCAATGCTCCCCCACTCTTTGTGCAAATTGAGATAAAGTTTAGCTTAAAGATGAAACATATCAACATAAATAACTGGCCTGAAAGCTAAGATGTGTTTGTTTAATCATCTCATCATGTTCTCCTGGGTTACAAACCAGCATCAAGTGTCAACAAGAGATTGCATGATGAGTGATGAGATGGGATTAATGGTGACCAAGGGAGAGGAGCTACACCAACCTGACTTGTACTTTTTTTCATTTCAACAACAACAACAACAACAACAAAAAAAGAAAAGAAAAGAAAAAGAGAACAAAAAAGAAGAAGAACAAGGATCACAATCTAGCAAGGAAAAAAAAAGCAAGTGGGTTTTGCCATGGCCCATGTCATTCCACTCAGTTCCATTAAGTGAGTAGTTAGTCTTTTGCAACATCCTTAATTTAAATATACACATACTTCTTGATCATTGAGTAGTTAGCCCTTTTGCAACATCCTTAATTTAAATATTTGTTTAGGGGTTCAATCATTAGTGACTTCCAATTAGGTTTTTGCTTAATTTAACAGCCAAGTGGAATCACCTTTTGTTAAATGTTTTTGCTGGAAGAGATGATGGTGGGATGACATTTATAATTAGGTTGCCTCCAACTGAGCTAAAGGCTAATTAATTCTCTTATCTCACCAACTGAAATTGGAATCTCTAGAGCCTGGTGCATGTTGATTGTTTTTTTGTTAACTTGTGATGCTAATTAACCCCACATAACTAGTAATTACTGCTTTAATTATTTCTGCTACCAAATTGTTTCTTGGGCTCCACATAGCATGCAAATCCCTTTTCTCTAAAATGCATATATATTTGCTATTATTACATCAGTGTGTAGTTCTTACTTTTAGACATATGTATTAAGTACAGAGAGATGTGAAATTATTGTTATTGTATTTTTCCCTTTGTGTCAGAAGATCTACAGAATCCTTATTCCTGCTTACTTTCAAGATTTCAACTGAAAAGAAAAGGCCAGCTTTGGAACTAATCATGCAAACAATATGTTCTTTCTCTCTCTCTCTCTCTCTTTATCTGGGAAGCCAAGAAGCTTAAAAAAAAGAAGATAAGTCTGACAAAGTTAGTGAAAGATGCATGGATCACCCCTTCAAACAGAACCAAAGCATTTCCTCTATATTTTTATGCATAAACTCCTAAACCTTTTTAAGAATTTTTTTGTTTGTTTTGTTTTGCACAAAACAAGACTCAGTGATTACTTTGTAATTGTATATAATTCTGAAATATTTGCCCACGTACCTTTTCTCTCTTATTTATTTATTTTATTTATTAATTTTTTATTTAATTATGGAGTATTTGGTTTTATAGGAAAAACTAGGGTGAAACATTCAAAGATTTTGAGTTTAAAACTCGTTGAAACATTAGTAGTAATAATATGTCATCATTTGTGGGTCCGTATTTATTGTCCAAATTTTCGGTATATGCGTATGTTCTTGATATATATAATGTTTGTCATTTATATATATATATATAAACCACAGGTAGGGATTCCAATTCTGAATCTTTGAATAGAGTAGGGAGGAGAATGGAAAACCATGAATACCATATGGTATCATATTGTAGGTATTATCTCATTCTCTTGTTTTCAAATGGTTTGATTTTTTATTCTTTACACATGATTAAATTGTTATTTTAAACTTTTTGACAAACCTTATGAAGAATTTAT
This sequence comes from Dioscorea cayenensis subsp. rotundata, assembly GCF_009730915.1. NCBI lineage: Eukaryota > Viridiplantae > Streptophyta > Magnoliopsida > Dioscoreales > Dioscoreaceae > Dioscorea > Dioscorea cayenensis. Next base: position 2,887,230 of record NC_052474.1, on the reverse strand, counting down.
GCTAAAAAAAAAAGAAAAAAAAACCTCTTTTTTGTTTTGTAAAGTTTTATTGTCGGCAGGAAGACTTCTACAAATACTGCGAAGAAATTCTAGAATTTTCTACAAATACAGCAGATATCTGTTAAAGTTTCTGAAACCCTAAACCTTAAAAGAAAGAAAATAAATAAATAAATAAATAAATAAAAAGAAAAAGAAAAAACAGGCATTGGAGTAAGACCAACAGAATCTTGCTGGCAAGTTAGAAATAGTGGTTCATGTCTCGAGGGAAGCTTGTGATTATATTTAATAGTAGCTAAGACTAACGAAATGATACGAAAAGATATCATCCTGTTTTCTTTAAAGTAAGACTCTGTTTTTGTGCTTGATGCTCTTCTTTATATAAATATAAATATAGATATAGATATAGATATAGATATAATGTTATCTTACTACTATTGAAATCATATGATGAACAGAAGAAGCTAAAGTTTGGAAACGGAAATTGTTTTCTTTTTTTGAGAATCAATTGACTTGAGAGAATTAATATAAGAACAGAGGACTTTATTTATTTATTTTATTTTATTTCGTTTTTATTTATATTTATATTTTTTTTAGTCCTCTCTTTGTTCCCTTCCTAGCTTTCTCTTTCTCCTTTTCCCTGTTCAGAGAACAGAGAAAGAACAAGAACAAATATATGCTTTCTCTTTAACTCTGAGATTTGATTTTCTTTGCTTCTTTCATTGATATTATTCTCTCCCCTTTTTGCGCTTGACCTCCTTTGCTAACATTCACGTAACAAATCAAATCAAAATAATTTAGTTGATGATGATAAAAAGACATTCATATGCTTTGTATGTTTTCTCCAAGTTCCTTTTCTTCTTCTTCTTTTTCTTTTAACATATATTCTCCTATGAATTCTTGATATTGCTCCTTTGCCCATATCTTGGTTTAGCTAATCATGCTTTAAATCCAACTATTTTTGCCATTCATAGTTTATAAATATTTATTTATTTATATTGACAAAAACAATCACCACTTTAAAAAGAATAAAGTACTATAGAGATGTATTAATTACAGTAATTTAATGACCATATATAGATAAATATGTAATTTAAAAAAAAAATTGTTTTTTCAGAAGTTTCACTTATAAACAATAAAATTTTATAATATATTGTACATAAACAGTAATAATAAACATGTAATACGTGAGCAGATTTGAAGCCCTCGTTTTTTTTCCGTATTTTACTGTGAGTTATTACTTGATTATTATGAATAGTTTTTTGTTATAAATATTTATTTATCAACTAGTTTATACATAATTTAATAAGTTTTTAAAAAGATCAATAAAAGGGTATAAATGACATTTCATTTCACACGCTCCCTCTGGGTTTAGGGGGTTCGTAAACTGTAGAGAGTGGGTGCATATGGAATAAAAAAAAAGGACCTATTTCTTTCTCTAATTAATAAAAGATGATAGCATGTGGGAGACGTTCACCACCTTGACTTAAATTACTTAATTAAGAAGTTTATCATGATTTAAGAGAGATATAATAAACTCCCTAAGTCTTCGTAGCATCCTGGGACAGTTTAGCCTCACCGACCCACATGGCACTTAACCCATAAGACACAACTAAATAACACTAAATCCCCCATTTTTTTATTATTATTAAAACTTTAACCAAATAATTCACTCACTGTGTTACAGCATTATTTTTCACCAAAACCAGTTAACGTGGCAATAAAAAAAAAGAAAAAAAAAGATGAGCACAATCATTTCAGCACCAGAAAAAAACCCCCAAAAACAGAAGAAAAAAACCACAACTTGAATATTTTAGTATACATTTGCTAATAATGATAATAATGATAAAGATAAAACATCACTGAATCTTCAATGACAGATGAAAAAGAAAGAGCACAAGAAAAGGTATTTAACCAGTGTAATTAATATGTTGGTAAATCTTTACATGAGTGCTAAGAGAGCAAGAGTTAAGGGCCACCACCCACTTAATTGTACAAAAAAAAAGAAAGAAAGAAAAAGATAGACATACTGATGATACTAGTCATTCTCATCTATATCTATATATACTTGTTCCCATCTCTCATTTCTCTCCACATCCACCAAACAAAGACTACATCCAAAAGCCACTTCTCTTCTCCCCCATGTCTCACATGAAGCCAGACTCTAACTCTCCTCTCTCCTTTCCTCTCACTCTCAAGGTAGTATACATTTATTTCCCACTTCTCCTTCTCCTCTCTCTCTCTCTCTCTTTTGATGTATATATGTATGTATGTATGTATGCATGGTTAATGAATGGTGAACTTGGTTGACAGTTTGAGGAGGTGGTATACAAGGTGAGAGTTGGGGAAGAAGGGTGGCTGAGTAGTTGCTATGGAGGTGGGCAAAAGAACGTGAATGAGAAAAGTATACTTAATGGGATAAGTGGGGTGGTGTCACCTGGGGAGATGCTGGCTATGCTTGGGCCTTCAGGGAGTGGTAAGACCACTCTACTTACAGCTCTTGGTGGTAGGCTAACTGGCAAACTTTCAGGCAAGATCACGTACAATGGCCAGCCATTTTCCGGCAGTGTTAAGCGCAGGACTGGATTTGTCACACAACATGATGTTCTCTACCCACATCTTACAGTCACTGAAACACTTGTTTTCACTGCATTGCTTCGCTTGCCTGGTTCTTTGACTAAGGCTGAGAAAGTGAGTCAAGCGAGGAGTGTTATGGAGCAGCTGGGGCTGGACCGGGTGGCACAGAGCATGATCGGTGGGCCGTTGTTCCGTGGGTTGTCCGGCGGGGAACGTAAGCGGGTCAGCATTGGATTGGAGATGCTGGTGAACCCAAGTTTGCTTCTTGTTGATGAACCAACCTCTGGTTTGGACTCAACAACGGCCTTGCGCATTATGAGAATTCTCCGGGGGCTTGCTGTGGACGGTGGCCGGACTGTGGTTGTCACCATTCACCAACCGTCTAACCGGATATACAACATGTTTGACAAGCTTGTGGTGCTTTCTGAAGGAAGTCCTATATATTATGGTCAGGGTTCTTTAGTTCTTGACTACTTTTCATCCATTGGTTTTTCTTTCCCTGTCTCTGTCAACCCTGCTGAATTACTGCTTGATCTTGCTAATGGTAAGTATGTGTGTGTCTATATAATTAAGCAATTTAGTATTGAGTGTGCATTGTCAATATCTTCATTGTTGAAGAATCATGGCAGGTATTCCACCGGACTCGGAACAACCAGTCGAGAATGGCGTTGAGCTCGAATGCCGGAAATCAGTGAAAGAGAAGCTCATCTCTGCTTATAATAAGAACATATCAAACAAATTGAAAGAAGAGCTCTTATCCATAAATGACAACAGGAACAACAGCAATAGTAGTGTTTTGAGTAATGCAGAGAAGAAGAAGAAGAAGAGGAGAAAGGAAGAATGGTGCACAAATTGGTGGGAACAATTCACTGTGCTACTGAGAAGAGGGCTGAAGGAGAGAAGATATGATTCATTCAACAATCTTAGGATATTCCAGGTTATCAGTGTGGCCTCTCTTGGTGGCCTCCTCTGGTGGCACACCCCTCAATCCCACATCCAAGACAGGGTATGTAATTCAGTATCATGACATTACACTACTCATATAAGTAACAAGCCTCTTATATAACCAACTAGTTTTCACTTTCTCTGCAGGTATCTCTTCTCTTCTTCTTCTCTGTGTTCTGGGGCTTCTACCCACTCTACAATGCCGTATTCACCTTCCCACAAGAACGTTCCATGCTCATCAAAGAGCGGTCCTCGGGCATGTACCGTCTTTCATCATACTTCCTTGCCCGCACGGCTGGAGACCTCCCGATGGAGCTCGGTCTTCCCACGGCATTTGTCGTGATCATCTACTGGATGGGTGGCCTTAAGGCCGATCCTGCCACCTTTGTCCTCTCGCTCATCGTTGTCCTGTACTCTGTGCTTGTCGCACAGAGCCTTGGCTTGGCTGTTGGTGCAATTCTCATGGATGTCAAACAGGCCACCACACTCGCCTCTGTCACCACCCTCATTTTCCTCGTGGCCGGTGGCTACTATGTTCAACAAATACCATCATTCATTGTGTGGCTCAAGTACTTTGAGCTACAGCTACTACTGCTACAAGCTCCTTCTCAATGTCCAGTTTGATGAAAATGATCGCTACCAATGCCCGGATGGGACCACTTGCAGGGTGGCAGATTACCCAGCGATCAAGTCTGTGGGGTTCACCGATGTTTGGATGGATGTCGGCATCATGGCTCTCATGCTGGTCGGATATCGACTCATCGCCTACTTGGCTCTGCGCAGATTGAGTCCAAGGTAGATAGCATGTAGCGGGAAAATGGCGATATCAACTGTTTCAGTGATCGAGATGAAACTAGAAATAGATAATGGGACATTACAAGTGCCCGGAAACAATTAGCTTTGGCTGCTTGCAGATGAATGAATCCTGCATACCTCCTCCTGCGTTCACAATCAAATTCCTGTATAAATACAGAGATATCGTCAAAATGAGAATTACTAGCATAGACTCTTTTAACAAATTTTACTATTGAGATTTTACCTGATATTGACTGCACTTTTCCACAGCAAAGATGCATGGCCGCAAATTAAGAATGTATGATTATGCAATCAACCAATGACTGTTATTCAGGCAATAAATAATCAAGAAAGGAACATAAATCAATGTTTAAAGAGGAGGCTCATCATTGACTCCTGCAACTTTTCACTTGTTGAAAGAATTTCAATCCGCTGCACAAACAGATTTTACAGGTCCCCAGTAGGAGCATATAGCACAGCAGAAATAGATTAACTGCAAAGGAACAAATTGGAAAGAAGAGAGAAAAGCCTTGCATATTCCTACGGCTCCAAATTTCATATTAGATGGATGTCATGATACTACGTATTGCTTCAGATGCTTAATTCTCTTCTTATTCTTCAGCTTTCGGAAAGCGCAGGATTCAATTTGCCTCACTCTTTCCCTGCTAATACCCATCAATTCTCCAATTTCTTGTAATGTTTTCATTCTTCCATCTTCCAGGCCAAATCTCCATCTAATTACTTGTTTTTCCCTCGGGTTTAAACTATTGAGCACTTTATTCAGATCCTGCTTCATGAATTCCTTCATTAATATTTCTTCCGATGACTCAGCATCAGGATCTGCGATCACTTCCTGCAAGAAAGGACGATGTCAGGAAACTTCAATAAGAATGGCAAGAAAGAAGAAGTTTTAAATCCTCTGGAAAACCACAATACAAGAGAGGACAGACCGAAAGTTTTAGATTCTGGTTAAACCCGACTTTCTGGTCTAGGGACCTTGGTGCTTTAGGAGTTAGCATCACTGCTGTGAGTCTCTTCATTGACAAACCTGTTGCTTGCACAATTTCTTGAGTGTCGGGATATCTTCCATTTTCACTATAGAGTTGCTTTTTAGCTTCTTTTACTCGGTAGGTAGCCTCAACCATATGAAACTGTTCAGTTTGAAAAGCATCAACATCAGAAAGATTTTCAGTGTTTAGATAATGATCTCAATATAATGCATGTTTTCTAGCTTTTAATGTAAGTTTTCTAGCTGATTCATAAATAAAAATATAAGATATTTCAGATTTCTTTAGGCCCACAAGAAAGTTAAATCTGGAAACCTGGTTGTTGTATGAAAAAGAACAAGCATCAGAGACAAATGTGAGCGAAAAAGAGGAACGGTGTTATGATAAAGAAGCACTTAATAAAAGTGATTAGAGACTGCTGTCATATACATTCACATTAGACTATACAATTCTGGCCTGTTTCACACGACATTGTATCATGAGAAATAAAGTTGTACCAAGAAATTTATCAATATATTCAAAAAAGCATACTTAGAACTTCAGAAGCTACTAGGAAGTTTAAGGAACCAGTTTAACAGCACCAATTACTATGACTATTTTCTTTTCTTTTGAGTTCCATTCTTTAAGCAAATATCATCATAACTAATTCTCAAATAATAACAAGATATAGTATATAGTTTTTTGGGTAGTTTAATTATATAGTGTATAGCCAATTAATTACTTACAGGTAAACGGATTGTCCTAGACTGGTCTGAGAGAGACTTGCGAACCGCTTGCTTGATCCACCAATGTGCATAGGTTGAAAACTTGAACCCTTTCGATGCATCGAATTTTTCAGCTCCTTTTACAAGGCCTCGACATCCTTCCTGTCAACAAGATTAAAGATATGTATGAGAGCAATGGAAGTAAAAGTGGTAACTGTGTATGTTCTCTTTTTCTCTTTCTCCTTTTCTCAGGAAAAGAAATAAACAAACAGCAGAAATTCAACTGGTAGCATATCGTTGTACCTGAACAAGATCTTGCAGGTTCATCCCAGCACCCTGATAATTTTTAGCAATAGAAATAACCAGTCTTATGTTGCTTTTGATCATCTTATCCTTGCAAACAGCACCATAGCTTAAGCGCTTTCTCAGTGTCCTTTGGTCTATTCCAGCTGCTGCTGCCCATTGAGCGAAAGTGGGTTGTCCACCATTGCGTTCAACAAGCTCCTCATGAAGATTTTCTAGTTTCAACAGCTCCTGCATCACATGCATCATCATCCATCTCCCTGTGAAAGGGCTAAAATAGTGGGCGCAGGATGCTTAGATTAAGAGGTTCTTGACACTTGCAATTACATCAGATTTTCATCTTACAACCAAGATTTGGGAACTTCCCGTCTAGGAAAATATGCGCTTGCATGAAACCAAAACTGATGGATGTATGATAATATCTAAATTAAAAAAATATATATATAAATACAAGCAACAAAAGAAGTGCATGCGCAAGATGGAATGCCATAAGATTCTAAATACATGATGTTTGAACCAGGTAGTGCAAAGTTAAAAATGAGTGACCACAAGGAACATTTAGAAGCAAGAGCAAAATGATTGTTTGATGCAAATTGAACAAATATTACCTAGCCCCAATGCAACTCAAAAGCTTAAGTTAATAGGATTAAAACCCAGACTTATATGATGTGGGACTATCACCCTAATACACCCTCTGATAACAAGTTCAAGGGATATAAACTTCTGTATTTGGGGTTGCATGTTCAGTTTGCATCTAGCATAGTAGCAATGCTAGGTTGTCTAGTTTATTTGAGAATAAGACTGGAATAGGCATATAAATTACATTTATTATCCAACGACAATCATGATACAGTTATCTCCAATGTAATCTTCTACCACAAATTCTAGCCAAAAATGTAAGCGATAACAAGTTCAAGAGCCAGGGAAAATAACCACGAAGGGAATCATGCAACTCAAACATGGGATGGCAAGTCCTCTGAGGCAGTAAAATGCCCTTGATAATATTTATGACAAAGAACAAAGGCTCACCTGAATTGCTTTTGACAACTCTAGCTCTTCATTAGCTGTGAGAAGCCTTGAAATGCTTGTTGTCCCCCTCAAATAACGTAATGGATCAGTATAATCAACATCCTGGACAGGAGGGCGTTTCCTACGACTAGAGGAGCCCGACTTCATGGAAAGAACAGTAGCAGTAGCCCTTGTTGTCGCTCTTGCTCTTCTAGCTCTTCTCTCAGATTGACGCCCAGATCTCACAGCTATTTTCTCAGGAAAATCCAGAGGATTATCTTCAAGTTTGGTTTGAGTTAAATCAGAGAGATCTGACTTCGTCATAACTTGAGTGCTAAGATCTTCATTTGATTCTTCTTCAAATGTAGGAGAGTGATCAACTTTGGCTGCCTCCTCTAGTTCACTCAGTTTGACCATCTCACGCAGAAGAAGGTTTGACTCAGCTGGAAGACCCTGAGTCTTTTCTAATGTGACTACTACGTTAGTACCGATGATCTGAGCAGCATCTTTTTGCAACTTCAAGTGCTGCTCTCGCAAGAGCAACTGCTTCAGCTGCAGCTGCTGCTATTACCGCCTCCTCATCTTTGAGCAGCTTCTCTGTGGCCAGTGTTGCATCAGAAGTCCTCTGAATGAACAAATAAAGGAGGGGAATACTTATGAATTTAATTTATGCTAAGAAGTTCGATCTCTTAATTGAAGCAAATCGTCATATAAGAAAGTGCCCAAACTCTGGTGACCGAGATATTATTAAATCATGCCGTGAGACACAAACAATAACCAAAAAATATATCATCTCACAACAAATGTTCTCCTCATTCAAATCAACATCTTTAAAGTTCTATGACTACATTAGATATTCATTTCTTCAAAGAAGGGATGAATAAAAATAATTAAGAACTTCAATAAAATTATTACACACTTGGAATGACAGTTCCTGAGTTTGGAAGTTCGTCTCTGGCTGGAATATGGTTTGTCAAATGAAGTGAAAAAAAACATATTGGCTACTAAAAATTTTTGACAAATTTGACAAAAACTAATAGAAGTACTTTTCAAGATCTGTCTGATGTCAAATCATATCTTTATGTAGTTGAAGCCAACAAGTACACTAAATCACAAAAAACTGACTAAACAATCTTGTAATTTGAGGTTCACACAAATGGGAAGATAGAAAATGTATGACAATTGGTGCTTGTCAAACCAGTTTTTACTGATGTAAAATATTGAAGAGCAATCAACAATTAAAGCATAGGTTATAACTCCATTTTGTCTTCTATGATCTGTAATCAGCGATCTAGATAAAGCATCTCTACAAGTCCACTTACATACAAGGAAAATAAATATGACCTTTGGTGGTGGACCAATAGCCCCAACATAAGTCAAGGGTCTCACAGCAGTAAGTGAGGTCGAATGAGTTTCCAGTGAAGGAATTTGGAGCTTGTCAACATCAACCACAGCAGTCATTGAGGATAATATGCAATTCTTGCGAACACAAACATGGTCCTTCGATTTCACTGCATGAATACAAAATCCAAATAAATAGCGAGTATTGGCAAATCAAAATCTGACAAACTACACACATTGCCAAACACATTAACAAAGGTGCCGCTTAAGTGTCTTTACAAACAACGTCATAGTTTGCTTTGACAAGAAGGTCATTAAATTGAACTGAATTGAGGAAAGTAACAATGATGGTCATGATGACTATAATTTTGGGGCAAATTCCAATCAACCCATATATATATATATATATATATATCAAAAGACATTTCCCAAATCATGCTGAGTTGGGCATGTACTTAAAACAAAAAAGACGAGGAATACATCACAAAACAATAAAAGACAAAGGCAGCATTTTAAGGAGCCTGGACGTAAAGAACTAAAGCAAGAATATGTTTCTTATGCAGCCAATGAATTAAAAAAGTGTGGCATTTGGCCATTGTCACCACCAGCTAAAAAAAAAAAGACAGTGAGTGATTCCAGATTGGTAAACCTTGAACAAAACCATATGGACAGAATCGACAAGAACTAATATTCCAAAACAGCAATCTTTAACAAAATTTCCCTTTTTTTTGCCAGGCAATTCTCAACCAGATGTCTAGAGGCAAATGCCAAAAATCAGGTGCCAATGGGGAATCAATTTTAGTTAGTAGGCAAACACATTGTTTTGAGAGCGAAAATCCAGACACAACATGTGAGAATTCCACTTCTCCTAATCTTGGCCTATGAATGACGAAACTTAGATTCTATTAATATGAAAGCCAAAGATAGCCAGGCAACCATGAAAGAGAAGGAGATAACCAAGAGGAGAAAGGATACCGAAATGAAGGGAGGAGATGTGGCATAGCCTGAGATGGGAGTCGGTGGCTGGAGGACACTTGAGCTGCGGCGCCAGGCATGCCATCCAGCGTGCGCTTCTTGTGTTTGCTGTTTTGCCCCAAGGAGGAGAGGGCGTGCGCGCACCGGATGAGCGGTGTTGTGCCTGTGGATAAGGAGACGTGGAGAGAGAGAGAGAGGAACAGGGGCCTGGAACCGCAGAGGTGAAGACTGCAGCGAGCTGGGTTTGTGGCCTTGTGGGCTTCTTGCTGTGGGTGTGGCCACACCAGCTTCATTGGGTCAAACATTTCTATAAATAATAAATTGATAAGAGAGTTTTCTCTAAATAAATAAATAAATAATATTTTTATTTTATTTTTATGAAAATTAATGTCTTACTATATATATGTGTGAGGTTTGAAGTGTTTATAATTTTTTTTTAAAGATAAATTTATTGCTAATGACGTCTTGGTATATTGGCATTAGACAAATTTAAATCTCAAGTCACGTAGAGCAAGCGTACATATATGTTAAAATATTAGTTCTATAATTTTGTACATCTATAATGTGACTTGTTCATTTTGATCAAAAAAATTAAAAATAAAAAAAATAAATTTATTTTATTGTAATTTTTATTTTGAAAGTGGGTTTTACATAAAAAAGCAAAAGAAAAAAAGAAAATTTAGAATTAGAAATAAACTCTTTACATCTTCTGGTACTAAATTTTTTTTAGTATATATATACATATGACATATATTTTTAAAATGGCTTGTGTATAAATATTCATATTATCTATGAGAATTTATTAAAATAAATAGTAATATAAGGCAATGTAATGTGGGAAACGACTTCGTCACGGTTCCCTGTAAAACAAATCAAGAGACAAGAACTTCAAGAATCGAAGATCAACCCCGGCGAGGAAGAGGGATCTCTGAAGAGATCCATCGCGAGAGGATCAGAGCTAGAGAAGAGAAGAACAATGGCGACGCTGGCGCCGGGGCTCTCGCGGAAGCTCAAGAAGGTGCTAGAGACACGGACAGACAGCCCTGATCTGCTCGACTCGCTGGCGGCGCTCTCCACATTCTACGGCGACAACAACCCGCAATCTCGCCGTAACCTCAAGTCCTCAATCGAGGAGCGTGCCCTCGCCATCAACCACACCTTCCTCCTCGCGTCCCTTCCTGCTCAACAGGTTTCTTGCCGCCTTCCCTTCTTTCATCTCCTCTGAATGGCTTTTGTCTTTAATCTAGGGTTTTATGTTCCTTTCTTTGATAATTGTGTTTCAGGCGCTGGATAGAGTTGAGGAGGAGGTGAATGCGCTTACAGAATGCTGCGATCAGTGAGTCATTTTTCTTTTTCTTCTTCTTTTGAGCGTTATGGGTATTGTGGGTTATGATTTTGGTGTTGATTTATATGCTTATCTACTTTTTTTTGGGCCAAAGTTGTGTGTTTTCTTGCGAATTGCCGCTAGATATCCACTGTGGCATCCTTCGCAAATCAATGGTTTAACTTGATTCACAGCTGAATCTGAATCTCTGGTTGAAGGGGTTTGGAAATAGCGCAGTTTTTTTCCTTATGCTTTATCCTTTGGAAATAGATCTACACGGGTAGTTCCTTCTTTGATTTGTTCTTATGATCAATCTTTCATTTCTTTTTAAATAGTGATTGAAGATTCACCTATATGCAGTGGCTTGGATTTTTTTGTTAGTTCACTTGAGAAATTCTTTGTTTAGCTGTCCGTGACAGTATGATTCGCGCATTATAACTTGATTTATACCTGTCATAGTTGCTTGATTTTTCCTCAGGTCACACGATTGCTTGTGAAACTATGTTTTGTGCATATTTATTTCTTAATTTTCACAGGTTAGCATGTGAACTCTACCCTGGCAAGTATTTTTTTATTACTGTTGTTGTTGATGATGATAATGATGATGTTGAATTTGCATCAATTTGCATAAATTTATTCTACCATTATAAATTCGGTGTTGTGCGGATATAAACATTTTGAATCCTCATATCTAAGCATGGGGCAGTATTTTAATTACAGGATCGCAAAGGCATTAAGCAGTTGTAGTGAAACCACAGGGGATATCATCAGTACCACTGAGAGACTACAACAGGAACTTGAGATTACTACGCAAAGGCAAGAAATTGTGTCTTGTTTTCTTCGTGATTACCAGCTGACTAATGAAGAGGTATTCTAGTATGATTTACAGATCTTTCTTATTGTTAATATTTTCTTTTTATTGGATGTTTAGCACAAGATGCTAATTGAATGATCCAATTCTGTATTGTGCTCTGTTTCAGATAAATGCACTAAGAGAAGAAGAATTGAATGAAAATTTCTTCAAAGCACTTGCACATGTTCAAGAAATTCATGCCAACTGCAAAGTACTGCTGAGGACGCACCACCAGGTAGTTTGCTTTTATTCTTTTTGATATTTGTTTTGTTTCATCACAGAAGTGGTTTAGCTCAAGTGAGCCTGCATTCGCTGGTTAAGCCATAAAACGAGAAAGTTAACCATTGTACACTCATCATCACTCTCATCACCAAATATGAAGGAGAAAAAAAGGCTTGTATGATGTTGGCAATGTTGTAATGTGGTGTGTCTTTAGAATATGAGTTCTTACAATGCTATCGCTTTTAAAGGAAGATGTGAATAATAAAGTGAATTGTATGTGGGAATGACTTTACTTATCTTGAAATATAAATCTGATGGTGCTTCTTTCTTGAACTTTATTTATTCCACAGCGTGCTGGTCTGGAGCTTATGGACATGATGTCTGTATACCAGGAAGGAGCCTATGAGAGACTCTGCAGGTGATATGTCTGATAAAATTGTTTAATTTTGTTGTTTATATGTTTATAACATGTATCTGCTTCATAAAGATTGGCTCATTTATGACATGTTGATAGGCTCTGCTAATGTGTGTCTCAGATTCCATATGGTTCAAAAATTCAGGAGAGATGAAAGGATGATTATTTGTATAAATTGGTTATTCTAGTGGACAAAACCCGTATAGGGATGGATGCAAAATGGATTACAAAGCATAAGCTGTCAGTATTAAAGGCAACGAAATCAGTTTTGGTAGTCTGTTCATATCATGTGTGGTAGCAAACTTCTTGCTGGTGTTCATTTTTTTACTCTAAAAATTTTTCTGGGTTAGAAAGATTTAGTATTTTTATGTTGGAGCTGCACCAATTAATCGATTACTCCCTCTGTTGTGATTTTTTTTAAAAAATTCATGAGGCTTGATATATTTAAGGACTTCTGTGATTTAAGGTGGGTGCAAGGAGAGTGCAAGAAGTTGGGTGATAGTGATAATCCTGAAGTCGATGATCTTTTGAAGACAGCAGTTCGATGCCTTAAAGAAAGGCCTGTTCTTTTCAAATACTGTGCAGAAGAGGTATTGTGCATTCATTATCTGACTGATTGATCTTGTACATATGATGGTGGATGCACATAATTTTGTTGATTGTGCAGGTGGCAAATATGAGGCATCATGCATTGTTTAGACGATTTATAAGTGCTCTGACTCGAGGGGGACCTGGAGGGCTTCCCAGACCAATTGAAGTCCATGCTCATGACCCCTTGCGCTATGTGGGAGATATGTTGGGTTGGCTACATCAGGTCAGTGCCTTTGCTTCTGCTTGGTACAATTATTGTTATATTGTATTGAAGTTAATTTTTCATGTTTTGCTTCCTGAGAAGGCTTTGGCATCAGAAAGAGAACTTGTACTTGCGTTACTCGAACCTGATGCAATAACTGAAACTGGGCCCACTGCTCAACACTTTTCCAAGGGCTCTGAAAGTGATTTGGCAAAAACAGAACCTGGCACGACCTTTGTTCTTGATAGAATATTTGAAGGTGCATGCCGACCTTTTAAAATCAGAGTGGAGCAAGTTTTACAGTCTCAACCTAGTCTTATAATTTCCTACAAACTTAGCAACACTTTGGAGTTCTATTGTTATACTGTAAGTTTCTATCTGCTGCCTGCCATATTTGTTTTTTGTTTCCCTTTTAATTATTCATGTGCTTGTAGATTTCAGATTTGCTGGGGAGAGAAACAGCTCTCTGTAATACACTTTGGCTACTAAAGGATGCTGCTCAACAGACCTTCTTTAATATTTTGAAGACTCGTGGGGATAAGCTCTTAAGATATCCTCCCCTAGTTTCTGTTGATCTATCCCCTCCACCAGCTGTAAGGGAAGGAGTCTCTTTGTTACTTGAGCTGATTGAGACTTACAACAGCATGATGTTCCCTGCTTCTGGAAATAAACCTGATTTTGATCCAGTATTATCTGCTTTGCTTGATCCTATGATTCAGGTTTGCCCTTCAATACTTTTATGTTTCTATGCCAAAATTTACATTTAGTGGCTGAATAGTTGTATTATTATCGTTCACATAAATTTAAAGAATTTGGAGTACTAGAAAGATGTGTTTATGCACATTTGAAGAGTCTCTTTTCCCCAGCCAAATTTAATTTAGGTTCCAGTTATTTTTCTATTAAATCATTATTAACCAGCTCACCCTTCATGACATTTAGATCCTTAAGTACTTGATTTCTCTTCCTAATAACTATGGTTACACTGGTCTTCACCAAACTAGTTTTCAAGTTTGAGGGAATTTCTGTTCGGTATAACTATTTATTATGTATCTTCAGGTTTGGTTAATATGCTTTCCTTGTAGATGTGTGAAAAAGCAGCAGAAGCACATAAGTCTAAAGGAACACTTTCAAGGAGGAGCAGGACAAATTCAGACGTAAGCTCTGGCAATAGAGAATCTTTATCAGTTGATGCAATTCTGTCCAGAAAAACATCCATCTCACCTCAGGTTTGTTACATCTGTCTGCACTACAGTTGCGATGCAGTAATTTCATCAATTAATAGTTAGGGTAAATGGAAATGAAATTGCACAATCCACGCCATATTTTATTTCAGATCCTCGCCAGGTTTGGCTGTCAAGTTGAAGATTATATATTCCCAAAAGTTCTAGACAAGTTCTTTATTTTTTTAAGCCCTGATTGTTGATTTCATACTGAAGATAGTAGATACAAAGAATGAGCAAATACATATTCATGTACAAAGTGTACATAGTAAGGCTATGGTTGGTAGGTTTCATTGGTGTGATGCCTACCTGTTTGTTTCCAGTATTTAAAATGGAAATCTAAGTTGTGATTGACATCATAAAGCCAGCCTCCCTAACACCAAAATTGATGTCATTTAAACTTACTTTTTATCCATTTGAGTTTATATAAAATGGAAATTTTTGAGTAAATACTGACAAATCATTTAAAATAATTATATATATTTCATATGTAAGAAGTAGTTATCTTGTTGTCTGTACTGAGTGTAGGCAAGGCTAGGAATACTGTTCATTGTGATATTCAGTACACTTAGATAAAATAAGTTTGCACTGTCGTGCCTTACATCAGGAAATTCTACCTAGTTGTTCCATTCTTTGCCTAGAGCTCATTTTCTTGTAATGATTTTCTTCCAGTGGACTAATTTCATATCTCTAAGTTATCTTCTTTATGACAATGTTTAATGTTCTCTAACCTTACTGAATGCAGAGTGCTGAATCTTCATCAAAAATTTACCTTGTCAACTGCTTATCAGCAATTCAACAACCATTACTAGGGCATGAAGTTGCCACAAACTACGCAAACAACTTAAACTCAACGATCAAAACTCACATCAGTGATCTCGCTGAGAAAGAAGTCAATGGCATCCTTAGGAGATGCGGTTTGCTAAGCAAGATCTCCTACATTCAAAATCCTACTGCTGAAGATGAACACAGGCTGTTAGCGGAGATAGATGACTTGTCACCTCCAGCAGTTGCAGAGTGCTTAAGGAATTTCTTTGGACTAGTGACTGGAACCGGAGGTTTCCTCCCCGAGTTTGATCAGCTGCAAGTCCCCAAGTTGCGTTCGGATGCGTGTGTCCGGGTTGCGAGGGCATTAGCAGAAGCTTATGACCTCTTCTACCAAGCAATCATGGATCCTAAAAATGGTTACCCTGACCCCAAGTCATTGATGAGGCATTCACCTGACCAAATTAAAACCATTTTGGAAATTTAACCCTATATGATAAGCTGTGTTTATGATCAAAGCATTATGCAAACTCGTTTTGCCGCTCAAACCATATATCATTTTGTGTCTGTGTAATGTAAGGTTCATTAATTTTTGGATCAAAAGCACTGATAGGTTTTTTTTTTTAACAAAATGAATAAACTACTGTCAGAATATGTACTGGTGTGAAAGTAAATATCTCAATTCAATATGAATGTGCCCTCACATTGTATGAGTTGAGGTTTGAATTTTTTATTTTTTTTGTTGAGGTTTGAACTGTGAAGATATGAACATCTTAAACATGAATATGATGTGAAATAGACTAAAAATGTGATTAGTTAAAAGCATTGTTAATTGAATAATAAGATGGGTTGTTAAAATTGTGGATATTTTATTTTATTTTTTTCAAATATAGATGATGTTAATGTTAAAAAATAATAATAATAAAACTACCCCTTGGTATTGATAGATAAATTAATTGATTATTATAAGAGATACGAACTTGATCACAAGAGACGACATGGTTTACATCGTAGGGCGAGCCATATGTCCATTTTACATCCACCGGTTGGTCGTCCCGCCACGTACCCTGCAAGTGCAAGCAAAGACCAAAGAGAACTCCACTACTTTTGTTTAATTATTTTATAAGAAACGTTTCGCCTTCTTCATTTGGGGTTAAGAAAATAAATCGTGAGGAGAGAGAGAGAGAGAGGAGGAGGAGGACGGCAATGGCTGGGGATCTCATCAAGAGGGCTCATGGAGCGATGGTGTTGGGGCAGGTGATAAGTGCCGGCTACCATGTGATCACAAAGTTGGCGTTGAATGTGGGGATGAACCAGTTGGTCTTCTGTGTCTTTCGGGACATCCTTGCCCTCTCTATTCTCGCTCCACTTGCGTTCTTCTACGATAGGTATCTCCTTTCTGTTCTCTTCTTTCTTTTTGATTTGTATTTTCTTTTCTTTTCTGTTTGTTTGGATCCGTTGTTACCTCGTGTTCAATTGATGTATGAATCGCAAGCGCAATTCCTTGTCTTGATAAGACGAGATGCTGTTGTTTTATTTCTCCTGAATTTTTAGGAAAAGATTGGATTTTTAGTGTTCTGTCTTGTCAAGGAAAGGTTTCCGTGGGGATTACTTTTGTTGGTAGAGTAAATTGATATTGTGCACGATTAGCTTATAAAGAGAGATTAGGACAATCTGTTGGAGTTGTTGGAGATTGTGATGGACTTGAATTAGGAGTTCTGTTCCTGGCAAGGTGCTTTCATCTTGTAAGGCATAATGATTCTATTGTGATTCTGCTTACTATTCCAGATGGGGCTGCTCTATGAGTAAATGGCGGATTATAGCTCAAAATTGCCCCTTTATTTTTCCTCTTGTGGAACTTCTTCTATTGGCCTTTTGAGGATAAAATTTGATGATGAGCAGGGTAGTTAACTTGAAAATATTGTTGGAGACGAAGGAAATTCATATTATGATAAAATCTTTTTTTTTTTTATAAATTCATCAACAGAGACCTTTACTAAAATCAATCTTTAAAAACATGATTCAGTCCTGATAGAATGCCTTCTACGCACATGTGTAGTCTTCTTTATTTATATGTCTTAATCATATTTATTTTTGTGTTCTCATGTATTATTCTGAAACTTACGCTAGGACAATGCTTTACCCTTTTTATGTACTGGTTTAACCATTTTTATGTACCAGTTAATTTGGTTCTGCTTTAGAGACCTTCTCATAGGCATATTTGATGTTTGGCAGAAAAGTCCGTGTTCCACTTACTCCTCGCCTACTTGTGTCATTTTTCATTCTTGGACTAACTGGGTAAGATCTGAATATGCCTTTTTGAAGTTCCTAATTCCCATTTCCTCGTCACTGATTATAAACTTGTAATTTATGTGTACTTTGAGTTGTATAATTTACAGAAGGACTTTGTTGTGGTAGGATCTTTGGCAATCAGCTTTTGTTTCTTATTGGTCTTAGTTATACAACTCCCACTTATGCTGCAGCTTTTCAACCTGCAATTCCAGTATTTACATTTTTATTGGCTGCAATAATGGGGTGAGTTTCTTGTTTGTTAATTTTTTCTGATCTCTTCTGATTCTTTCCAACTGTATTCTGTTATTCTGAAAAGTTGATGGATGCAGTGCTGAAACAGTTACCTTGCTGACAAGTGAAGGTCGAGCGAAAATTGGAGGCACTTTTATCTGTGTTTCAGGTGCCCTTTTAATGGCCTTGTACAGAGGCCCAGCTGTTATTGGCAGCATGGCTTTTGACCCATTAAGTGATATAAGTGCAAAGTCTCAGCCTGAGCCAGCTGGATGGTTAGCGTCTAGTTTGATGGAGTTTGGACTTGAAAAGTGGCATATTGGTGTTTTGTGCTTAATTGGCAATTGCATGTGCATGGCTACTTATCTTGCTTTACAGGTATTGGAAGGTGCAAATTGTATTTTATTAGGTTTATAGAAACATTGTTTAAAAATACATGAGTTAAATCTTTATAGGGGCCATTTTTCATTCAAATCAATGCTTTCTTTTCTGTCAGCAATGATTCCTGGTAGCAGTATTGTATTTGGCATTTAGCTGTTCAATTGAAATAAATGGTAATGAAATATTTTTATACAATTTATTAAGTAAAAATAATGTACTTTTATGCAAATAAAAAATTGATGCTTTGAATTGCCTGAATTTGGCTCTCTGAATGTTTGGGAAAATCCAGATATGCAAAGCTGTAGTTTCCTTGCTGAAATGGGTCTGAGTATCCAATCCATGCCAAACTGTGTGTTTGGAAGTGAATCATGTTTGACTCACACTACTTGGGTTGATTTGATAGGGTTTGTGTCTCCTGTAATCCAATGTCAGAAATTTTTAAAAGTTCAACCCAAACTATAGTAGCTAGGTAGGCATATAATTGTCAAAGGTAAACTCTTAAGGTTGAGTTGGATTCATTTTTAGTATCAGTAATTTGCAAATGAGCTTGTGAATATTTTAGCTTTTCTACAGTTGACCTATTTCAAGTTTTCAACCACTAATTTAATCTACTCAAATATGCATTTATTGATGTTAAGTTTATCTGATACTTGTTGGTACAATCAAAGTTGTTTTCTTGACAGTAGTTCTCTTTAAATTTGAAGTGTTTTCTACAAGATACGACAGGTTATCCTAGTTAATTGACTGGTTATTCTTGTGGTTGACTGACTCGGCCCCAATCCTAAATTTGGGCTGTATATATTATAAATTTTGTAGACCTAGTGTTAGGTTTTCGATGATGGGATTACTATAAGGCTTCATGTCAAATTTCAAACACTTTGAACACCAATGCCTTAGCTTATTCGTATGACTACTTTGTATTATAACCTTTTGCCGTTAATCATCAAGAAACCATAATATTGTCTTTGAAGTGTATGTGTTACTGTTAATGGCATTATTTGTAGGGTTTGAATTGTTAATGAAATAAATTTTGGAATCTTTAAGTTTTCAGTTGCTTGATGTTTTCTTGTATTTTATCAAATGACGTTTAACATTTCAGGCTCCAGTTCTATCAAAATATCCTGCCAGTTTGTCTTTGACGGCATACTCATACTTTTTTGGTGTTACCTTGATGATATTATGCGGATTTTTTGCGACCAATGATTACACTGATTGGACTCTGACTCAATCTGAAATAATTGCTGTGCTATATGCTGTAAGTTACCAAAGCACGTATCCTTTTTCACATACAAAGTTGATAATAAATGCTGGGTCAGTGCATTTGTCTTGTTGTAGATTTTTTTTATTACAATATAGTTTATTTAGAATTTCTCATTTAAAAAGAGAATTTGTTCTTGCATTGCTCGTCCCGATGCAAGCATATTTTACATAAGACTCAAATCTTAAGCTAGTAGCCTTAGTAAAAGAAATTTTTAATAGATAAGAACAACCTTGGACTATTAGCATAGTTTGCAATTTCAAACAAATTGGTGGTGCTCAAATCTCAACCTCACGGAAATGATAAACTGCAGCAGTTAGTTTCTTGAGCTACTGGTGAAAGAGCAGAAGGGATCAAAAAAACACAAGTGGAGCTTGTTCTACAATTTTGGATAAAGCTTTGTTCGCATAATCTGTTAATTGCAATGCGTCACTTAGTAAACAAATATTTTTACTTGAGACTCAATCTCAAGCTGTTAGCCTCGGTAAAAGGAATTTTTAATACATAAGAACAATCTCGGACTATTAGCATAGTTTGCAATGTTAAACATATTGGTGGTGCACAAATCTCAACATCAAGTAAATGATAAACCGCACCAGTTAGCTTCTTTATCTTCTGGTGAAAGAGCAGAAGGAACAAGTATACAAAAGTGGAGCTTGTTCCACAATCTTGAATGAAGCTTTGCTTGCCTAATCTGTGAACTGCAGAATGCACTTCATTAAAAAATATTTTTATTCCCTTTGTCAGGGTATTGCTGCTTCTGCACTTAATTATGGGCTGCTGACATGGTCGAATAAGATGCTTGGACCTGCACTAGTGGCTCTGTACATGCCTCTCCAACCTGCTGTGGCTGCCATATTGTCAAGAATATTCCTTGGAAGTCCCATTTATCTTGGAAGGTCTGTTACAACTTCACATATTTAATCTTCACCTTATGCCCACAAGATGCCTTTATTATTCTCTTTTTAGGAATTTTATGGTATTCATATATGTCTTAGACAAAATTTTCTGGTGACATCTGAAAATATATTGTTTCTCACTTAAGCTAGGCACCTTATTATGCATTACCCTAGATTCAATGACCTTTGTGTGTATACTTTTATAGAGTTGCGAACTACAGAAGTAACAATGTGTTTTCTCATTAGAACCAAAGTCTAGTTATTAATATTAATTTTTGTGGAATTATATTCTCCTAGGCTAGTGATTGATAGTGACTTGTAATGAATATTTCAATTATGATATATTGTCATAAATTGTTCTCTTTTAGCAAAAATTCAAAATAGAATGTGCAGATGAGGAGGCTATATTAGAATTCTATGAGAGCGAATTTTGAGAATTTTCGTTGATTTATATTATTTTGATTCCGGCTTTGCTTGTGAATGCTTTGACACCTGTTATGAAGGTGATACAATATACCTTTCAAGTGAATAGATGCTTTATTGGATTGGCAGTGACTTGCAACGAATATTTTAGTTATGATAATATTGTGAAAATTTATCTTTCTTGGCAAAGATAAAATTTAGAACGTGCAGGATAAGGCTATATTAGAATTCTATGAGAACAAATTTTGAGTATTTTTTTGGTTTTATATTATTCTAATTCCAAGTTGCTTGTGATGCTTTGATACTGATATGAAACAGTACACATTTCAAGTGATTACATGCTGTATTGGATTGTGTGCACTTATTTAGGGACCACCTAGTCCAATCATGGGCTAAAGCTTCAGGCTTTTGTTTGTGGATGTCTGTTCAATCCAGAACTGATATTTTTGTGTGCTAGCAGCATTATTGGGGGTCTTTTGATCATTTCTGGCCTCTACATGGTAACTTGGGCCCGCTACAGAGAGAGACAGACCGCGGCCGTGATTCCTTATGCTAAATGCGCCTCTGAACCTTCAAGTGATGATCCGCCCTTGATAAAGAAAGCAAACATTTTCTCCGGCCCCTCTATTGCATTTCCTAGGCCATGGAATGAACCACATGAGTTGTGATGGATTATTATGATATTTAACAGTAGCATACAGCGATAGTGAATGTTTACGTGTATTTGAGGACATCATAAAGGAAGAGATTCAGAAGCATTTGATTTGCTAGTGTTTTAATACGAATAACCTGCTTTTTTTATGTTCCTC
The DNA here is from genome assembly GCF_009730915.1 of Dioscorea cayenensis subsp. rotundata. Taxonomy (NCBI): domain Eukaryota; kingdom Viridiplantae; phylum Streptophyta; class Magnoliopsida; order Dioscoreales; family Dioscoreaceae; genus Dioscorea; species Dioscorea cayenensis. The sequence continues at coordinate 2,865,693 of NC_052474.1, read as the reverse complement.
AACATTATTTGCATTCTCCACTCACCAACTTGTCACTTGTTCTGTTCTTCACAAAGAAACTATAAATAACCAGCCTTGCAAAGTGTATACTGCAATTGAGTATCGACTTGAGTTCTTGAGCAATGGCATCTCTGAAGGCCACGAAACCTCAGGGCGCCAACCCCACGACACCAGCAACAGCAGCGAAAGTTCAGCAAGCGAAGCCATCAGCAACCAAAGCAGCTGCGAAGAAGGTTGAGCAGAAGCCAAAGGACACAGCCAAGGTCTTTGTTGTTGTTTTTTTTTTTTTTCTTTGTGTTTTCTTTTATTCTTGTTTGATTGATTTGTCTACCTTTTATTTATTTTTTAATTTAAATTATTTTGCACAGGTTGCAGCACCCAAAACAACGCCTGCTGGCAAGTGAAGATCGAAACTGGCCTTACTATGTAATTTGGTTCTACCTTGTTGTGTGTGGGAGAACTGTTGTATTTATAGAATAAGAAGAATGCTTTAATGATTATGGAACAGTTTCTCAAATAAATAAATAATAAATTTAAAAGAGATGATCTCTTTATGTATGCTTGGAATTTTAAGGTATTTTATTCTGAAAATTACTGGCATCGTATTCGTAACCAACGGTTGACTGTGGCTTTCGTGTTTGTCATCCAATTCAAGATTGAATTGAACATTGTTACATAACTCAAGCGTTTAACAAGATTTGAGTGATTTGTTACATAGATGCGTAGCGTAGCAGAACATAGCTTTTGCAGTTGTCATGGATGTTCACTGTATATGTAGTCGATGTGCTTTTCTTTAAGCTCTTCTTCTGCACCCACCTGCACATGATATGATAACCCAAAGAGTTCATCAGTACGAGTATTTCTTTATGATTAACTTTTACTGTCTTAGACTATGTAAATTGGAAATTATGATGCTCTGAAAGAGTACCTGGGAGACCATTTTGGTTGTAATTTTGTCATGAGAAATGATCTTGGAGACTAGATCACCTGCATGAATTCTAGCAATAGGCCTTGTTGTTTCAACTGCTGAACACATTAGTAGCAGGAGGAAAATGCTAAGTGCTTGCAGGAACTGAATCTTTTTCATCATTTTGATAAGAAGAGAAGAAGGGTAAAGGGTGGATGTAAAGAATGGATTAGTTTCTTGCTTCTTCCTTGATTTATATAGGATGAGCTTCTTCTCGCATGAACAAAAATAATATATATATATATATATATATGTAAATGGACCCTCAGATCTTATCACTTTATAAGGACTAAACATATTTAAGTTTTTTAAAATTGAATTTAATTGGGTATCCTTGCAACATTGAAGACTCCGTCCAATTGCTCGGACTTTAGTTATGTCTCTAGTATGTGTCCTTGAATCCATATGTTGATTTTTACTACTACTGAGTTTGTATAATAACAAGAGAGAATATGAGTTATGGGGTTCATTGGCGGGGTTTTCCAGAGGTTCACATCGGCCGGCCTGTGTGTAAACAAACTAATTCTAATCATATTTTTTTAAAAAAATTGCATGTTAAAAATTAATAAATCTCCAAATGATCACTATCTATACTTACTGGGAAAAAAGTGGTTATCTAGCCATTCAAGAATGATATTAGCTGAATGGGATTTAGTTTGCTTTACAAGAATAATTTTTTTGGTATTAAAAAGAAGAGAATTTAAGCATATTTCACAAATTAAATAAGACGCCAACGATCTTTTAATTTATTTATATTGGGTCTCTCATGTAGTGTGTTTTTTTTTGAAAAAATCGGAGACCAAATTTCAAAATGATGACACTTTCTTTAAATAAGGGTGCAATCAAACAAGACGTGAGAAAAAAAATCAAATTATATTTCAAGTAAGATGTCATGTTTTTTTAATGTGTCTAATCACAATTGGTAATTTGTCGAACAATCACAATGTAAGTCTTTCATTTCACTGTCTTATTGGTTTCTTAGATTATTGAGAACCATACAAAACCATGTTTTTATGGTTTATTTAATTATTTGCACTGGTTATAAACACAACATTTGCTTTCGCGTGTCTCTTTTGTGTATTATGTCATAATCATTCATAAATGGTGGTGCCACTTGTGTTGTTTGATTAACTCCACTTGTCACTTGACTTAATAATGGAATTTTGTATAATTAGATAATCCAATATATATATATATCAATTATATAATTTTGAACTTGATCAAAGCTCAATTATAATTAATGTATTTTATATTAAGTATTTATCACCCCTGACAAATGTGAATGGTTGTCAACTGATAGAAGATGGATATGTATTTAGTCAGAATAACTATATATGATCCCTTTTGGGTCATACTTATAGAACAAACAAATATACATATACAACTACATGTATGTATGTACACATATATATATAAGATATACATACATCAAAATATACATCTAACACCTGAAAAATATAGTTTATATACTGTTCATACATTATACACTTGGGTCAAATATTATTTATATATTGTTTATAAACTACTATAACTAGTATATTTTTATACCTATTTGTTACTTTGATAATTTCTTAAATAGATAGCACTTATCGTCTTTTAATTAAAAAAAAAATTGATTGTTGGGGGACTCCAAAATTAGGTGTTTAGATGGAATTCAAACTTTAATTAACAGTAATTAGATCATTCTACTCATTTTTTATTAATACGGATGTCGGATGTCAGATGTCTTATAAGCCTACATCATATAACAACCTCTACTCTCCGAAAGTAAATATTAACAAACCCCACGCCAGAGACATTATAGACAAAATAACAGCAGACAACATACCACTAGGCATGGTAACAATAAAGGAACCAGAAACAAACAGGGAAATAGAAAATACAACACAACTAAAAAAAGCGAGGAATAGGCCTCTTCAAGCCCCCAATAAAGGCGCAAACACCCTAACCTGCGGTTTGACCTTAGCCCTCCCCGAAATAAAAAGCCCCACTAGACTCCTACACTTAAGGACTTTATTAACTCCAAGCTGTAACGAATGGTAACAATGGAGTCCTTCAGTTTTTTTTTCTGTCCCTCCACAGCTGCTGAGAACAATGACAAGAATAAATGATCAATTTTCATGGTTTCTAGTAGTTTTATCTTATTTCTCATGTTTTTTTTTTCAATTTTATGTGGTTATAGTTTTTTTTTTTGTGTTTTCTAATTGTTATGTCTTATTTATGTGTTATTTCATGTCCGTTTAATCGCACCTTCTAGTTGTTGCGTCTTACCTCTCATGTTTTTTTTTCTACTTTTCTATGGTTGTAACCTTGTGTTTTGTGCTTTCTAATTGTTGTGTTTCATTTATGTGTTATTTCATGTCCACCTACTACCACCTAATTTTTTTTTAAAAAAAAATAAATTTTGATAGTTTATCTTGATGTTAATTTAAATGGTTGTTTAATTTTGATAGTTTATATACTGTTCATACATTATACACTTGGGTCAAATATTATTTATATATTATTTATAAACTACTATAACTAGTATATTTTTATACCTATTTGTTACTTTGATAATTTCTTAAATAGATAGCACTTATCGTTTTTTAATTAAAAAAAAAAAAGGTACGGAACAATTTGTTTTTGCATGTCTTTTGTATCTATGCCATTATCATTTATTAATGGTGGTGCCACTTACGGTTGCTTGATTAACTCTACGCGTCACCTAACTTAATAATGGAATCCTGTATAACCTGCTAATTATATATATATATATATATATATATATATATCAATTACTTTCTTCGTTTTTTATTTGTTGTGATTAACTTAATTTTATTTATTAAAAAATTTAATTATTTTATAAAATTTTATACAAAATTAGTTATCTTTCAAAAAAATACCTCTAATTTATATCTTCATATTCCTCTCTCATATTTAATTTCAAAAAAAAATTAAATAAAATGTTAAAAGTAATTTTTTTTAAAAAAAAATAATAAATATTTTTTGATGTTAAAAAATAGTAAATAAAAAAACACATAAATTTGTGATAAATAAAAAATAACGGAGAGAGTACCATTTTTAACTAGATAAAAGCTAAAGTTTAAACTGAATTAAAATTAGGGTTTTTGTAGAGATGGTTGATAAGGTTTTATCTCCACCATACAGAAATATTTTCTCTTCCCTGTCATATCACTTTCTTATATATATATATATATAGTACATATAAATAATCCATATATAAACAAGCACTTAAAGTGGTATATATAACCAATAAAAGCAATCAACATGATTTTGAAAAAGTGTCCTAATAAGTAATAATTAAGTAGCCTATCCGTGAATGTGACAATTTTGTATTTTAAAAATAATAATATTTATTTATTTACTTATTCATGTGTATTTTTGAGGGGGATGCTGCGAGCGGAGCTCGCCGGCGGTGACGAAGAGGCCATGAAAGCCATAAGGAACACGGACAGGGAGCTGCACCTCCGCCACGATCTCCAGCTCCGGCGACCGGGCATCCATCACCAAGAAGCTCGACTCCCCACTGATCTCATTGTGCACATACGAGACCAAATACCCATCATCCTCTTCTCCTTCCTCGGCCTCGTGCTCCGGCACGAAGAACGGCTCGCCACCGTAACAACCCTGGCCGAACTCCCTCTTGGCCACCACGCAGTCTCCGGTGCCGGCGAGGGAGAAGTCTAGTTTGACGACCCCTGAGATCTTAGGCATGGGGTGGCCGATGCCGAGGTAACCATAGCGGTTCTTCTTGCCGATATAGCCAGGGTGGATGACACCGAATTCGAGGTTGTCGACGGCCAGTGGCTTCCGGGAGACGTCCCCGGTTCTCAGGTCGATGCGCACAAGCTCGACGCAGGTGTGGACGAGGTCCATGCGATCGAGAGCGTGCTCGATGGAAAGCACGTTAGCAGCTACTAGCACCACCGTGTCGCCGTCGTCCTCCTCCCAAGCGTTCAGCGCGTGTATTATGTTGAAGCCGGGAACCTCGAACCACCGCATGTCGGAGTCCGACGTTGAGTATCTCGGGAGGAGACCAAGACGTGGGACTTTAGCACGGTTGGAGCCGACCGGAGCTCCTCCTCGTAGCAACATGTCCATGGGTTTCATTACTATTTGGATGTCAGGGAATATAGCGTAGTTCTCGGTGATGGCGAAGTCGTGGAGGAAGGACGGCTCACGAACGGAGAAGATGGGAACGTCGGCGAGCTTGTTGCCGTCCTTGTCGAACCGGAAGTAGGTGAGGAATGGAGGGATGGGGCCGTAACGGAAGGCGAAGAGCTCGCCGGTGGTAGGATCTTTCTTGGGATGAGCGGTCATGCCCATGAAGAGTTTGCCGGAGAAGTCTTCACGGCCGAGAGTGGAGATGTCGCCATCAGTGGTGGAAAGGTGGAGGGAGTAAGGGAGGTCTGACTCACCGAGAGCGTAGAGACGGCCGGCGAAGAAGCTTAGACTGGTGTTAGCTAAGCCAGTTCCCTGAGTCACGCTCATTTGACCAGTGAGGAAGCTGGCGGCAGTGACGGCACCGCGCGCAACACCGGCATAGCCGTGGAAGCCGGAGAAGACGTTGGGAAGGACGGGAGAGCCGGCTTGGAGCTCGGTGAGATACTTGTAGGTGCGGACAAAGCGGGAGGAGAGAAGAGGTGGTGAAGAGGAGGAGGAGGAGGAGGAGGGGAGGAGGAGGGAGTGGAGCATGCCGTCGCCGTCGAAGAGATGGTGAGGACCGCGAGGGAGATATTGAGGGTTGGGGCCGTTGCGGATGTAGACGCCGCCGGCGAGACAAGGTGGTATACGGCCGTGAATGATGGGGCATGGGGACGGGGGGAGCTCGGAGACGGGGGCGAAGTTGTCGAAGAGGACGTTCCGGGGGTCGACGGAGGGTCGAAGGAGAGGTGGGTCAATGAAGTTGTTTATGATATCATCTAAAGCGTTGCAGAAGGTGGCTGCCAGTGAAGGGGATGGTGGTGGAGGTTGTTTGCTGGTCTTGGTGGTAGTTATGCTTGTTTCTTTCCTATCTGATTGTTTTGGTTGGGTCTGAGGTTGAGGTTGGTTTTGGGTTTTGGGTTTCTCTACGGTCTTGACAGCAGAGATGATGAGACGAGGCAATGGTGGTGGACGGCCGGAGAAAAGGCCGGAAAAGGAGCAGATGAAAGTAGAGGAAAAGAGAATCCATGGTGGAGTTGGAGTTGTGCAAAAGTGCATTGGTTTTGATAATTATAAATATAAATTTATAATAATAGATATAATTATGATATTGAGAGTGAGTGGAAAACCAAGTGTGTCCGACATCATATAATTTGAGGGAGTGTCCAAAGGGAAGGAAAAAATCTCCCCTTGTATGCATGGTTATAGCCATGGAATGGGAATAATAAACATGGTCCCATGCCGTGTTCAATGCTGCAGTTGAGATTAATTTTGCACTCATGGAATCCACATGTAGGTCCATTTGTGGATTTTTACAGGAACTCACGGTTGTGGAGCACTGGGACAGAGCCAGAGGATGTTGGATTGGATGTTTGCCAGATATATAGTATATATCTATATATCTATATCTATATATCCTAGGCAACAATAGATACTTTTATAATGGATAGGGATGGCCGATGAGTCAGTGCCACTATTCACGTTATACCATCGAAAGTAAAAGGACGACGACCATCAATATTTTACATAGTCATCAGATCCGACCTGGGATCTGGGTTTTGGGTCACTTGGTTCAATCTTCAGATCATTGGGTTGGGTTAATACAAATATTTTAAAATATTATTTTTAAAATTATAAATTATTTGTAATTATATAATGATATATAATAATATACCTGAATTATTAGTTATCAAATAAATAATTTGATGAAAAAAATAAAAAAACAATTGTTAATCCCTTTTATTTGAAAATAGTAGAAAAGAAAAAAAAATCTCAAACTTGACAAAAATTATATATATACCCTTCAATTTATTAAAAAAATAAAAATAAAATAAAAGGATGAAAACGACATTTAAAAAATATATATATTGATCCTGCTAGGTTATAGAAACCCGATCAGTTCACTGGGTTTGACCTGGTCAAAGCTAGTCAAGCTTGAGTCAAAGCGAGTTAATTACATAAATAATCTAATTAAAAAAATTCGGACTAATTTAAGTATGGAATCATCATATCAACAGGTCCAGGTTTAATAACAATGCTATTTTGTGATGCTCTGAAACAGTGGCAGAGTTAAACATTGAGTCTTAAGGGTTCAACTGTAAATATAATATAAAACATTGGAGAGAGAAAAAAATTAATTTTAAATTTTAAATATAAATATATACATAATATATATATATATATATATAGCGGTATTCCCATATAATTGAATTCTACATACATTCATGCACAACAGTTGGATTTCAATCCATTCCCTGTTAAACATCTCTTTATGTGAACAATGATCATGCACAATATTAAAGCATAATTATTTCAGCAATTTTTTAAATAGTGCAAAATGGGATGTATATTACTATAAATAGTAATATAGTGAATATTATGAATAGTAGTATAGTGGAAAATAACCCAATTTCTATTAGGGATATACAATATTATAAACAGTGATACAGTAAAAAATGTGATGTACAATATTTTGATATGAACTAATCAATCCCAACCGTCAGGCATTGTGTTCGTAACAATAAATCAATTTTAGTGATCCAACTAAATACCAACCATCAAACATCGTGATCATAATAGTAACTCAATCAATCCCAGTCATTCAATCTGATTTTTATTAGCATCATCACAAAAAATTTATAAAACACGAAACCAACCATGCTCATTTATCTGTCTTTTCAATTATTTACTTTTCCCCAACCGTGGACATTTTGGTGTATTTGCATATATATACACACATATATATACACTAATACACGTACAAATGTATTAAGTAAAACAATTTTCAATTTTTTAGGGGGACTTTGACCTCCAAAAAAATCTACTATGGTTCGCCACTGCTTAAAAACTAATGGTTTCAAATCAGGTATGATGTCATTGCACTTGGTCAATCTTAGAGATTACACAAAACCACCCAAAAAAAAATCTACCGAATCTTCTATTATTTTCCTTTTTTTTTAAATTTTCTTAAAGCCACAAGCAACGGTAAATTAACTTTATTTTTAAAATTTAACATTGAAACATCTTACACCCACGTTACTTGTTTTTCTTTTATTTGTTTTTATTTTATTTCTCATAACATATTTGTATATAACTAGTGGGAACTGGCATAGGACAAAATTGATGAAGATATAACAAGTTCGGGATAGAATTGAAAACCAACTCAAAGAGCATGGGCTTAAATGATGAAATCAAAACCCAAGAGATTAAAAAAAAAAAACCAACACAACCAAAATGATTTTTCCAAAACCATGTTGTTTGATCTTCAATGCAAATTTTGATCCATGAAATGATGAACATCAAAAACGCTCAAGGATCAGAAGCTGGTGAATGAGCATCATGGTTCTTCATCTCCTCTGAAGTTGGAGGGTATTCAATGGAACACAAAAAATTGAAGTATGCGTACTTGATATCAAACTGCATATCATACCCTGTCATGCAAATCACCAATCAAATCAAACCAAAAACAAATCTCAAAATCCCAAAACAATGTGCAAATTAAAGGGTACACTCACAGTAGTTGACAGCAATGGTGCGGCCATTATGGTCTGGAGTTTGGCTTACGTGATGAAACCACATGCTAGGCCTGCGTTCTCACAATGAGCAAACCAACAGTGATCAAAAGAAGAGCAATTTCATATATAAGTATGAATCTATGATAAAGGTAGGTAGGGTTCACTCACAGGTATAGAATTTCTCCAGCCTTGATAGTGCATTGGAACGGCTTCGGCCCCTGGAAGTAGAGAGGAAAGGCTGACATTTGCTCATCCATGGCTTCATTGGTAGGAGGGTAAGGGTCGACGCTGCACCAAGGCACTAATCTCTCAGGCTGCTCCAATTCCAGTCTCAGCCCATCTGTTATCTGTTATACACTAAATAATTAAGTCTCTTAGAAGCGCAATTCAACAAACAATTGGAGGGCATGCCTGAGAACACACCGGAGATAAGGATGAATAGCTGGCAGCGGGGTAAGGTCGGACATATAGACGATGGAGTTCAGTTGGAGGGAGGAGCAGAAAGTGTTTCTCTCCAGTGATCACAGCGTAGATGTTCTCGTAGTGGTCCTTGTGGAAGGAGGTCTCGGACCGGCCATTACCGATCCAGAGATTGACGGCTTCGGGAAGGCAGCCGAGAGCCTCGGTTGCCCACGGGATGTGAGGATCCACGTCCGAAGCCAGCGCTGAGTACTCTTCGTGAAAGCAGTTGTTTTGCTGTTGCGCATAGGCTACGACAGGGGAAGTGGGCGAGCCGCTGGAAGTGATGAGATCCAGCGCGTCCGAGAAGGGCATTGGGCGCACACAGGCGGAGGCGAAGCATAGGCTCTTGTTGGGGAGGGGAACGACAGAGTCTGCGCGGCCGTGAGGGGTGAGGTGGACGGAGACAGTGGTGGAAGCAACGGTGTGGCGGAGATAGGCGTCGTTGGACCAGAGAGCGTTGGAGATGGCCGGCCAATGACGAGTGGCGGAGCTTGAGATGATGCAGGGCTTGTTAGCGGAGACGTAGTCTCTTAGGAAATGGAGAGGAGACGGAGCTGAGTCCAGACGATCAATGGATGATCCCAGGCTCAACTCTCTGGTCTCTGACCACAGGCTCTTCAGTTCTTGTTCCATCCTGTGTCTGTTTTTGTTTTTTTCTCAGAAGCCAAGCAAGTAACCATAACAAAAGACTAATGCATTTTTGGATATCTCATCAATCATCATATGAGGGACTACTGTCTTTGTTACTTTGAAATACAATTGACAATGAGAGTGGGTATGTTCACAATAGCACAAAAGAGAGCTGAATATATTGTCAGATTGTTTTCATTGTTGTAGCATGGCCCAAGCGTATCCTGTTTGGTAGTGGCCTTGCGATTAACCCATCCGTAGCCCAGCCACGTTCGGAGCCATCTCGTTGGATGTGATTGAATTCCCTTCTCACATAATCTAAGGATATCTCCAACCTACCTCCGGGACGGCATTCATCTGCAATGCCTCTTGATTCAAACCACATATTTCTCTCTAGCCAATACAGATAACTGACGTGAAACAAGGATTTGATCATGTCTAATGGAGATGAACTTTCCTTGAGCATCACCTGAAAAGGAAAACCCGCCAAAAGATGAGCTAGAGTGAAATTTTATGTTCCATCTAACATGAGCAAAGAAATACACAGGCAAAACTCACACAAAATTTTCCTTTCTCCACTGCAAGAAGATACCCTTCATCTTTGAACAGATCAAACATAGCAAAAAAATCCTCTTTGTTGTTAACAACTTCACTGAGCTTGCAACCAAGTTGCAGCCTGCGGCAAATCTCAGAAGCAGCATCTTTTGCTTCTGAAGAAAGAATTTGCGATTGTCCCTGCAGATAAAACCAGTAAGAAGGTAATAGAAATCATCAGCTCCAACCCAAAAAGGAAGTGCATTTTCAAATTCTCAAAGTAGGTATTTCTCTGGACTGAATTAAGGTCATGATTTATACAACGAAATGGATGTGAAGGCTGTTAGACATTCTTTAGCATAAGCACCCAACAGTTCACATGAATAATATTGGCACTTGAAGATTACAAAATAACATGAAGCCTAGATAGAAATAGCTCATATAAGAACAGTGGCCTCCCACAAATTCTCATATATACAGCAGAAAAGATAATACTGCTTACATTGTGTGGCTTAATGTTAAAAGCAGCAAAAGCTGGGAAGAGTGGTTCTTCATCATTAACTTCTTTGATCAAAGGAACCTGCCCGGTCAATAAATATTCGCTGAAAACCAAACCTGTTTAATAGTTAGGAAAGACGATTTACAAGGGCTACTTAATTGAAAAGCATAACATAAAAAATGACAAACAGATTCCAACAATATTCAAAAAAGGTTGCTCTCTGCTGAGTGTTTCATTAGGTACAGATGTACATGAGAAACTGGATTTGTCAATTTTTATTCTAATGTAGGCAAAAGCTTTTAAATTGAATGAGTTATTGTTACATTGGCAGCAATGTCATTGGTTCCCACTATATTAAACTATAAAGAAAGTATGCGATCACAAATTAATGCAAAGGGAACAGGGGTGATAGAAATTACTTGCACGATATGGATTTAGTGTCCTCAATTGAATTGACTGATAGGATTTAAAATTGCAGTACATGTGAATTCCAGAGACTGCTACAAAGGAAGCCATAGCTAATGGTACAGAGGAACCGATATAATTAGCTAAGGCTATTCCAAGCATTATTCCAAGGAACTTGCTAATCATTCCTTGAGCTTCACCTTTTGCAATAACCTGCAAAGATGCAAGGCAATAATTTGTGGAGAAACCCACTTTACTTAGGCATTTATTGCATAGTGCTAAATATAAAACTGATGGTGAATTTTATTAATCAGATAGAAATAAAAGACCTCAATGTAATTCATTTCTCACCTCTGCAAAATTCCTCTGCACTGCAAAGCCTGCATAAAAACAGCTCCTTGTAGCAGCCTATAGGAACAAAAGGACACATTTTAATTGGAGACTTTGGAGTAGATCCAAAGCCACTTGGTATGGTAAATAGAGTTTGATTTGATGGTTATGGAAACTTACCAAATAAACAATATAGACCTAGTCAATTGATTGCAAATGGTTTGAGGTAGTGCAAGTTGAGGGCTAATACATATAAAGACCTTCATCCATTTTTTAAATAAGAGAAATGAAAAAAGCCGACTTTGATAGATTACAATTCAAAGAATATTCTCTAGAATCTCTGCGGTTAATAGTGCAAGAAGATCATCAGACTACTTTGAGAAGAATGAATGTGAAATCTTGTTACAAGGTCATCAGAATCATATAAGTTTACAGGACAGGGAAAAAAGTAATTAAACTGAATTCTTACATCAAGGATAGCCAAATGGACATTAACAATGCTATAAATATGCAGAGGTTCAAGCGCCCATACCTGAATCAGAGACGATGCAGACCGACCAGCACCGGCTGCAGCTCCAATGAAAACAAACAGATGAGGAAAAGCAGGAGTCAAGATCTCAAGCCCGTAAGCTACATTTTCGAGAAGATCTGCGAGCAGCCTCCATCCCTTAGGATTAACATCAAAATGACGACCAAATTTTGACAACATTATCTTGCTGAGATACCCAATTCCATCCTTGAGCACCCAATTGACAGCGGCTGCTGTTGGAATTGCTCCTTTTCCCAATCCAACAGCATAAAGAAGAGCCTAACAAAGAGCATGCCATTTCTTAGAACGCAAACACACACATTCAAGAATGCCCTGCTTTAGATATGTAATTGAGCTATAAGATACATTAAACCCAATTCTTGAGATATAATGAATCACAAGAAAATAGAGAGAGGAATCATTCATCAATACGGATTACGGGATTCAAATATACCTGGGTGGAGAGAACGCCACTGACTTGGCTGGCGACTCCCTGAACGCCTCTCCATAGAGAGTACTCGAGGTAGTCGTCGCTGACGCTGTGGGGATACCCTTCGGGCAGCAACAGCCTCGAGACAACCTCACAACAACTCCGCCACCAGGCCTGGAGAGCCAAGTAGGACGAAGAATGGCTGCCATCGTTTTCGACAACCAAGAAATCGGAGCCAGAAGGATCCGGGACGAGTCTTGTCCACTTGCCGCCCTTCACCTCCCAAATAGCCCTAGCTAGGGCCGGTGCTGGGATGATCGAGATATAGAGCAAACAAAGGAAGGTGAGCAGCGTTGCTGATGACGGAAATAGCGAAGATTCTTCTTCTTCTTCTTCTTCTTCTTCTTCTTCTTCTTCTTCAGGATTCCACCAGTCATCAGGATTCCACCACGACCACAGCCAACCATTGTTGTTGTTGTTGTTGTTGTTGCGATTGCTCCCGCCATTGTTGGTGCCATCTAAGAGAGGAGAAGGAGAAGGAGATGGGAGTAGAGACGTGGAGGGGGGGAGAAGATGGGGAAGGGTTAGAGAGGTGAAGGAGAAAGAGGTTGGGCGAGTGAAGGAAGGAGAGGAGCGGGGTTGCGGCGGAGGAACCCGAGCGCATAGGTAGGAGGATGCCATTTCAATCCCGCTGCGTTTTCTTGGATCTGTTTCTTTTCACATATACCCCCCAATTATATATATATTAACCAACTCAGTATGTGTGTGTAATTAATGCTCATAAAAACCACTTGATTTCTAGGTCTAGAGTTCACCTCTCTCGTTGAGGTATAATGGATTATGTGTCTGTGTATTGGGGCTTGTCCATATTATTTAAAAACAAAGTTGATATATTTGATTAATTGAGATTTGCTTATTTTTTATTTTTAATGATGAATGTTTTATTTGTGAAAAAGTTAATAATTTAGTAGCATTGGTCTCACCGCATAAGATATTAGTTTGAAGATTTAAGAGTTTTGAGTTTAAGTTCTATTAGATATAGTGATAATAACTAATAACGGGTTTTTTGTTGTGGATGCGGACTTGTAGTCCTAATCCTAAGTTACCAAGTAAATTATTTTTCATTATTAGTATCATTTTGGCCGAATGCATTTCTGACTTCTTCTAAAATGGATGCAGAAACAAATGCTTTAGCATCAACTCTTACCAGACTTAGCAATAATAATCTTTCAGTTCAGCATATCTTCATCTCTTGTCATGATCTCCTAACTGCTATTAACTCTGGATACTATCTAAATGATTGGAGATCTAATCATTGGATCAATACTATTTATAATCTCCTCATTTTAGCTGGCAATCCTAGGATATACACGATTCCCAGATGCAGAATTGGTGCCGCTTTCAAATTTGCTATGCACAGGTCCAGCCTGCACAATATCTCTTTATTTCACTAAAGCAGGAATTTTCCTAAATGGATTATGAAATCTTTTGTTATAGATAGTAAGCTTTTTTTTTCGTTGTTTGTCTTGAGGGGTGTGGTGATTTATTGTTCTTCTTCTTCTTTTTTTCTTTTTTAAATATGGTTAAATCACTTCAATTAAAATAAAACATTCTCTCTCTCTTCTTTGTTGCTTTTCTTTTTTATTCAATAAATTGACCTTCGTGTTTTTTTTGTTAAAAAAAAAAAATGAATGTGATTCAGCGTGCTCTTCTTCATTGCTTCAATCCTTATTTGTGTGCTTTAGATTGCTTGGAGTGCTTCTGATTAATTAAGTGATTGAAATATCCCAATTGCTTTGGACACGATGGCTCGCCGTGTAAAATGGTAGCATGCATGGAAGTGCCAACGGGTCTCATTAGCCTGCTTTTGTTTAGAATCCGATTCATTTCATCATTGATTATCATTTTGGCTCACCTTTTTAAACATTTGATGAATGCCTTCACTTTATTGTTAGAAGTATAATTTCCTGTTTGTGCATTATTGAACAAAGAATTGCACATATATATATATATATATATATATATATATATCCATCTGAGGTTATTATACCGTTTTATGTGGATTTGGCCCGTCATAAAATCCTAAATTAAATAATGAAAACCAAATACATATATTCAGGTAAATATGTGCATAATCAAAAGTTGCATATTTACTCTTGTTTTTTTTTTTTTTAACAAAAAACAAAAAACACACACACACACACACACACACCCCTCAGTCAAATGAAAGCCATGCTTCAAACACCGTCTCCATTAGCCAACATGGTAGATTGAACCCCTTATGATACAAAAGTAACGCCCTGGGTTTCTCTTACCAAACGATGCAAAAAGCATCTGCAACACTATTGAGATCTCAGGTAATATTTTCAAAAACCATAGTCGGGTTGCAATCAACTAGCCTCTGGGTTTTCTATGGCTTCTCACGGAATTACCAAGATAGTCGGAGGTCATTCTTTTTTATTAAATCAATCACCGCCGGAAAGTCATATAAGACTTGATCAGGATTTAAATTCTTCTGTTTGCAAACTTCCAACACTGCACCAATTGCTGTCACTTCAACTTGTAAACTTGATTAACATATGTCTGACAATATAACCACCTGCAAGAACAATGTGTTTGTTCCCAACAACAAGGATGAAACCTAGCTAGTCCACAAAAGAATTAATTGTCAGTCCCAAGATGCATCACACAAAACCGAAAATAGAGAATCTATTGAAAGGGAAAGGGATTGGAAAAGCCTTTCTGCAGGTATTTTGCTTTCTCCTCGAATACTCCTTGGTTAGCTTCATCGCTTGCTGAAAAATTGAATATATATATATATATATATATATATATGGTTTACTCTAGTTTGTCAAGAGTGTCTTGTTTAACATGGTGGATATATTTGTTTCACAATAGTTTGGTTAAATAATGTTCATCACAAAATTAACATTTGAAGTTTTCTTGTAATTAAATCTTTTTCCTTGATATTGCTTTACTAGCTTTATGCTAAACAAAATATAATCCTTGTTGATGTTGTAGATGATAGATATCAAGGAGATTCTTCAGCAAAAGGAGATGAGTAGTCTTAATAATTAAGCAGCCACAGAAAAAAGCAAACAAGTAGAAAAGAAGCAGTGATTGAAAAAGATAGAACGTACAGTAAAGTCATCACTGACCACAAAACTAAAAATGAATATGCTCATCATATATGAGACTATATATCTGAGGCTGATAGCATGCCAAATATTTCATTCACTTCTTCCATCCATATGCTAAAATTAGGTAGATTAGATTATAATGGTAAGCAACTTTAACCCATTGTCTAGTGACCGACACTGTTGTCATGCAATCAGTTCCACTTACTATCTAAAAAGTCATATCACATCACTAAGAAAAAACCAACAACAACAACAACTAACAAAACAAACAAACAAAAGCCAGTTTCACCGCCGGAAAACATGGAGTTCCCCGGTATCATGATCAACACACTTGATCCACCGGCCACCACAACTACCCTGCAACCCAGGTCCATTGCCAACACCAACATGAAGAATCTCTAGCCCACCACCAATGGGCAAGAACGCAGCTCTCACCACCCTTGTCCCTCTCCCCATCATCCATGCAGCGCCGCCGTCCTTCCCGACAGCTCTCGTGCACACGACCACCATCCCTCTCGGTCCCGGCCTCACACCGCGCAGCACCCGCGCGGCATCTCTTCTCCTCATATCCACCACCATGAAGTCCACCCCTTCCAACTCCTTCACCCTTTCCTCCCCCTCCCCAACTACAACCTCCGCCGGCGATACTCCGGCGTGCTCCATCGCCTGCTCGTACTCAGCCTGTGCTCTCTCGTCCAACACCATGCACACACGCTTCCCACCAGTGTGCGTTGCCACGGTGGCCAGCCCGAGACTTGTAGAGACTCCAGCACTCCATGCCTCGACTATGAACTCCGCGCGCCAACCACCGGCCATACCCGAGACCAACTCGGCCACGTCCTTGCCCTCCATGTCCCCATCCGCCAGCGCCTTCACGGCGTCTATGTAGGCCTTGGCCGCCATCTCCGGACACCAAACCAGCTTCATTGTAATTGTGACATGCGTGATGCGTCTGTGTCCTTAGTGCAAATATATAAATATAAATATAAATATATATATATATATATATAATAAAGACTATGACTTGATAGTTGATATATGTATATGTATATATATATTGCACTAGAAAATATGAGAAAATGAATGGAATCTTAAATGGATCAAATTGGTGACTTGGTGGTGATAAAGACCGTGACCTGGCTGCTCATCTCATTTAACTTGCATTGAAAGCATTTAAGTTGCCTAAATTGAGATGTTTACTTAACTGGCAAGGAAAAAAAATAGAAAAAAAAATTATGGAAAAGGGGGGTGAATATAAGCCCGTACTTATCCGGTGGGCGTGTCTCCGTATGTATGTATATATATATATATATATCTAAGGCAAGCATGAAAATTTCAATTCTCTCTGCTGGACTTTCGGACAAGTTGATTTATTTTGATATATATATATAAATCTTCAAATAATCAAATGATATTAAGGCAAGATATAAATGAAATTTTCATGTAGTTTCATGACAAAAGTTATCTAAGACAAGGTCAACTGTCATGATCTTTTATACAATAAGCATGAAGAAAAAATGTTTTTATATTGTTTTTTAAACAATTTTGTTTGGACAATGGATGTATATGTTGATTAATAGATAGTATAAAGCTGTGAGAAATGATAACAAACTCTGAAAAAGACTTGCATTTTTTTGTCTTAGGTGGTTAAAAATATGAAATCAAGTCACATCCCAGAGGACGTACTCTCGGACTAAGTCATGGTCCATGGAGCCCTTGAGAGATGAGACAAAATAGAGTTACTCAAAGTTCATTATATATAAAAGCAAGTTGCTCAAATTGACACATGAGAATTCCTGATTAATTAATAACCAACCCTACTTGCTGCCAATCTAAGTGTTTATCATCTAGCTAATCTTATATTAAACAAATGAAACCTTTTAATTAGAACTCAACCTTGCGCCCAAGTGGATTGCTTTTTATGATGGACCACGCAAGGGGTGACCTATAGAGCAAATTAAGCAGAAGATAGCTTTATCTATTTAATTAAGGGTATATTATTTTTTTTAAGACTATTAAACAATGTCAATGAGTGCTGAATATCACAAAAGGTCTTGTTTTTGTAATCTAACTAAGCATCAAATGATACAAGGATGAGGCTAGCTTGTCCCCCACTTTTATCAGTGGCCACCATTGACTATTAGTTGATTATTGGATTATCACGTTAGTCTCATCCTAATACAGTGGATATGGCCAAAGAGCACATTTTTGTATGTATGAAAGAAGTCAAGCATTGGGGCTGCTGAAAAGAAAACATTATTAGATCTTCTACATCCCCATCTTTGGCGGCTAAAAGATTGATATTTTTGGTTATTTTGGTTTGAATTGTGCGGATGACTTAAGATATTAACTTGTGTATATGTGTTTATGTACGAATAGATGGACTAAAAACCCCAAGAGTTGAAAATAAACACAATATTTAAATAAGAAGTTTGATGATCTATATCACACTAAACAAGTTCTATCATTTGCTTCTGGTTGGTCGGAAGCGTTGACCTGAACAAAACTGTTGGCGAACTTCAAAAAGATAAGTACGGCATCACCTTTACCTTCTTATACCTGCCTTCCAATATATGTCCTTTTTTCCCTCTCTCTCTCTTCATTAATACATCACCCTTGAACGCAAGCAAGGAGCTTACTTGACCAATGTCCTAATCATGAAAACATTCTCTGTAAATGGTTTTTATTTCTAGTTTTTGCTTTTTCAGCTGTTTTTCTTTTTGTCTGTTCTTTTAATTTGGGTTTGTAATCCTTAAATATTGTAAAACTTTTTTTCTTATCAATAAAATCAGCTCTCTGAGCTCTTTCCCCATCCATCCATATATGCAGGACAAATAACAACCCATTATCAAACTTTACCATTTTAGATGACCATATTATAATTTATAAACTTAATAAAAAAAAAAAAACAAAAGATTGGATGTGTTTGATGGTATAAAATGTAAATGCAACATTGATATATCTAATAGTTTTCTTTTTGGTGTGCCAAAGTCAACCACATGGACCTTGTTTTTGTCTATATATAGCAACAGAAAACACCGCATAAGCCTACCAATCCCCCACTACGAAGAAAACCAAAGAGAAGATCAAATGAAGCTTGTCTGGTGTCCGGAGATGGCGTCCAAGGCGTACATAGGAGCCGTGAAGGCGTTGGCCGATGGAGAGATAGAGATAGAGGATAGCAACGTGGTTGAGATGGTCTCGGCCATGGCCGGAGGATGGCGTGCAGAGTTCATAGTTGAGGCGTGGAGTGCTGGTGTGGCTACGAGTCTTGGGCTTGCAACAGCGGCCGTGGAGACTGGTGGGAAGAGGGTATGCATGGTGTCGGATGAGAGAACAAGGGTTGAATACGAGCAGGCGATGGAGCACGCCGGAGTAGCACCGGCGGAGGTTGTTGTTGGGGAGGGGGAGGAGAGGGTGAGGGAGTTGGAAGGTGTGGACTTTATGGTGGTGGATATGAGGAGAAGGGATGCGGCGAGGGTGTTGGGTGGTGCGAGGCCGGGGCTGAGAGGGATGGTCGTTGTTTGCAAGAGCGCCGGCGGGAAGGACGGTGGTGCTGTGAGGATGATGGGGCGGGGGACAAGGGTGGTGAGAACTGCGTTTTTGCCGATTGGTGGTGGGTTGGAGATTCTTCATGTTGGTGTTGGCAAAGGGCCGGGTTTGCAGGGTGGTTGTGGTCGGTGGATTAAACGTGTTGATCGTGCCACCGGCGAGCTCCATGTTTTCCGGCGGTGAAACCGCGTTGATTATGATGATTATTATTATTTTGATATTTGATGTAAATTATGTAATTTTGCTTTTATATATATATATATATAAAGATTAGATTTCAAATTGTTTTTTTAAGGGGTTTTTTTTTTCTGTGTTGTTGTTGATGTCTGTAACGGTGAGAAAATGACTTAAGAGAACCTGACTCTTGAAAATTTATTTTAGAATCAGAAAGACATTCGAGAATGCAGAACAATTTTGATTGCTTGACAGGCACGCGTATTTGAAAACAAAGCAGTAAGCATCACGACATTAGATTTGGTAAACTTAAGAAAGAAGTTTAGATTGGAGTTTAAACAAAAAAGTGTGAACAAACACACAAGGAAGGCTACAACTGTCAGAATTCCAGATCAAACATGACTGTATAATTTCAACCAGTTTGAATGCTAAATAAGTCTGTATAATTTTCTCCCTTCAATTCAAAAAAGGGAAAGTATTAGTCAAGAAACAACTTTCATGAACATAAACACAATATACTTAATGTGCTAACTGGAGATGGGCACAACAGATAACAATAGTTGTCAGCATGTGTCAAGACAAACCTGCTGGAGACATATATACGTTTTCCAGTGTAAATATCAGTTGGCTCCATATATGAAACTCACTTCAGGTGCTAAAGTACATTTACCTTAAAATGAAAGAGCTTTCAGCATGATAGCAGTGCTGTAGATTGTCGACAACGCAACTGCAGGGGATTGATAGATGGTATCTTATATTAATCTTTCTCGAAAAATTCTCAAGAGTAGTTTAAGTGGATGTTAAAACCATATGGTCGAAACTTCAGAATATAAATGAAACAAAAGAAACATCAGAGGATTTTATGAGCTCAAGCCATGCTATGTGATCATGGATTCACCTGATGATCAGTCCCAACTGTCTCTGTTTCTCCTGATCGATTTCTTCTGTGAGAGAGCTTTCTTGTTCTGCATTCTCTTCTGTTCTTCGATAGCAGCCCTTCAATCATCAAAGGTTACACAGTCATTACTAAATCACAAAAGGCATTATAATGCAAATGCAACACCAGTGAAACACTTGTGGATCTACTACATGTTCAAGCTTGTTATCATTAGCAATGGATAATATTAGATGAGCTAAGAAATGCACAGTGACAAATTGAACAAACAATTTCTGGATCCTCTTCTTTTGCTCTTCTGAAGGTGGAGGTGGGACATACGAAGCAGCATCAATAATAGCCTATTAAAAAAGTTAATAGTGAAAGGAAATTGGAGTGATCTCGTCATAAAAATAAAATAAATTAATTCAAACAATTCATATCTGATTGATTGGAACAACTAATTTAAAAAAATCATTCCCAACTGTACCTGCAGTTTCTCGAGAGCATCTTCAATATTACCCCTGAAGAATAACAGAACATAGCCTCATGCTTTGTCAATTACAAAGAACATGACTAGAAACAAGGAGAAGGAATGAAAGTTAACTTCTGAGTTCGAGTCTTGGTTGAAGAAATGACAATCTCCCCATCTTTGTTGATACGATTCTTTTCCTGCAGGTAAGTAGTCAAGAAATTTAGAAGAGGACTAAAACAAGTTAAAGAAAAATGAATATTTCAAGGTCCTTTGCTTAGAAAAACGGAATCAATAGTACAGTTATAAGAAACAGAAACAACTAAAAGGTTTGATAAATCCATCACCATTTGGAATATTCTCTCCCTCACTCTTTCACTGAGCCAATGTGCATTTTTGACATTGAAGCGCATGTCCACTTTAGTGTTCACTGCAACAGAAATGGGAATTATAGCAATACTCTGAAGGATCTGTTTTCTAGTGAAAGAAAATTCCACAATCCAAATCATAATAGAAACTATAGCATAGCTTATTAGAGAAGGAAAAGAAACTTCAATATACTGCATAAATAAAGATTTTAGATGTAAACCACTATCAGAGGCCATAGAACAACAACAAACACCACCATTTAGCAAGCCATTTACAGTCACTTGTTCCAAAAAGCCCAAGAATTAGCAAGTTAGTTTGATGAACTCTAGAACATAGATTGCTAATTCAGGAATATATCTTTTGTAGCTATTGTCCTATTATTCAACAAAGAGGAAGAAAACACAATGAAATAGAACAGCATTAACAAACCTTTGTTCACATTCTGCCCCCCAGGTCCTCCACTTCTCGCAAAGCTGACAGTAACATGGTCTGCAAAGTAAACAGTTCTCACCAGCATGTTCTCAACAAGCATAGAGTATAACCCAAAAGTTATGTAAAACCCTAAAATTATAAGTTTGAAAAATCAAATAGCTGACTATCCATAACCAATAAAATCTAAATGGACCATATATGTGACTGAAAATCAATACCAAGGAAAGTAAGAATTGAAAATTTGTCCAAATCTAATAGGAAAATCCAAACTGAAAACAATTCACAGGATCCTTCCCATGTATTCCAATGAAGAGGCACAACAGTAGTTCATCACTTCTATAAATCTTCATACTCATTAACCCACATAAACAACAAATTCACAAGAACAAATAACAAGCCATTTTCTTTCCTCAATTTATCCATTTATCAATGTACACTAGTGTAAATATAGAGCATAAATTTGTATAATCCTCTCCATCCTCTCTTTCTGCAATAATACAGACCAAAAAAACACAAACAATCTTTTTTCCTACTTATGATCATAAAAAAGTCTCATTGCAGTAAAACTCAGAACAAATATTTGACAAAAGTAAAGCCAACCAAAAGACACCGAATCGAATCCAATGAATTCAAAGACAAGGAGTTAAATACCAAGGGTGATCTTGGGGGTCGGCTCGGAGCCAGCTGAGAGTGCCCTCTCTTCAGCTCCCTGAAGCAACTGCTGCATCAGCGCCAGGCGAGCAGAGACCTTCTTTTCTCCATCTCCGGCATTGGAGGCCGCGCACCTGATCCTCAAAGCCCCAACTTGGGGTTGAACCAGCCGAATGGAAGACCTCTGGGCAAGCCCCACGAAGGGGGACGCACGAATGAACTGCCTCACAAGAAGAGCGCTGCGTATGCTCGCCATTGATTGTCCCAATTCCGAGCGGGAAGGGAAGAACGCGAGCGTGAAACGACGTCGGATGTCGGATTTGGGAGGACGAAGCAGTGAAAGGGGAGATGGGCGGCGGGGGTTTTCGTTGGAAGAGAATTCACTTTGGTCCAATCTAACTCGTGGCTTTGGTTAGCGAGGCCCTTGCATCCATTTATCCTTTTAGAAAGATTATTGAAACCATTAAATTAAAGGTTTTTCCCTAAATTATTATAGCAACAACTGTATCTACTCCTCAAGGGGCGTTCATTTTGGAGGAAGTGGGAGAAGTTGTATGATTTTTCTTATTTTTTTGTGTTCATTTGTGTTGAAGTGACACTTTCTTCACTTCCGACTGAAATGGATTTTGAACTAAACCCAGTATATTTTTTTTTACTAAAGTGGAGGGAAGTGAGTCAATCTATAAAAAAACTCATTTACTTTCACTCCCGAAGTCCTTTTTGAACTCATAGAACTTCACCAAACACATAAATTCTCTAATTTTATTCTCACTTTATGATAAATGAACATCATAAATACTTGAAGTGAAATCACTCCTCTCCATTTTAGGGAAGTAGCACTTCCCCCACTTCCTCACTTCAGATCACTTCCCTATAAATGAAAGCCACAAAATGTGGAAGGTTATCAAACTTAGCAGACATTTTCACCCTTAAACCATCAACTCTTGGTCACTTTAGTGATCGATGTTCCCATTTCATTTTCAGGTAGATATTACTATCACCAAGGCTAGTTAAGCCCGACTAGCCTCTTGAAAACTCTAGGTGGTTGTTAATTAATTCAATACTCTCCACTATTCCCACCGTTTGAGCTTCCAAAATGGGTGATCTAAGAAATTTATAAAACTCGTAGGGACTTTTTATGGAATGATACAGATTCTACATGCTTGAAATGCAAATCTTAGCAAATTGTGGTGGAAGCTTTCCAAAATCAACATCTCTTGTTGGTCTCTTGTGATCTCATTCAATTACGATTGGCTTCGTAGCATAGAATTGTTATTCCATACTTCACCGAACAGAAGAATCGTTCTTTTATAAAGGCATACTTCAATGTCAAAAGGCTTTCCTTTGGGCGTTGATATTAAGCTAAAGAAGGATATATCTACCTTGTTCTGGCTAGATAGATGGCTTGATGAACAAATGCTAAGGGATGCCTGGCCCTTTCTATTCCACAAATGGCAAAGCACGTAGCTCACCGTAGTTGATTTTTTTCACATCAACCGACACCATCATCGACGTTAATCCTCTTGACCTTCAAGGATGTCTCTTAACAATGATTATTGAAGGCGCAGACTCCAAGACTTGGGGTTGGAAGAAAAAAATGAACTTCTTGTAATTCTTTTACTATTTTTTGAAAGACAATGGTCTTAGGAGTTAGGGGCCCATTTAGCAAACAATTTCTACAAAGTGCATTGCCCCTTTAAAATTAAAATCTTATGCCAACTACCCTTGGACAAAAAAATATACTAACTATGGACAACTTGGCAAAATAAGGATGTAACAAAATTTCCACAACTACTTGAGTTTTATGCCATACATTAATGGAAACAATAGACCGTTTGCTATTAAATTGTCCCATTCACAACAAGGATTTGGACACACTACTCCGTTTTATTCAATGTCCCAACCATTCCGACCATCCTTAGGGAGATCTTAATCTCTTAGGGGCTCAAATAGGGTTTTTACTTCTCATGATTTGAGAAAACTTCTTTATTTCAAGTGATTTAGTGGAATATATAGCTCGAACGGAATAACAACATTTTCTCATATATAGCATTATCACATCTTTCGTTTATATGCAAAATTGATTATATGTTTACTGCCTAGAAAAATATGTTCTAGATCATTAAAGGGACCAAGCTAGAAGAGTCTTTTCTGACGATACAAAGAAGTCTTGATTTCACATTTCTTTTGTGCTCAACTCCTGGGAATTACTCACATTAATCCTCCTGAATCAATCACTTAATAGTTGTCGGTTTCGTCCAATCTTGTTCAGTCCTATTTGTTTGTTGCAATAGTCTGTTGTTTGTGTCGAATTCTAGTTTTTTTGTTTTTTTCACATTCATCCCTAGTTGACTTCTGATTTATTTTTCTGTTTTAATTTTCTCCTATCTCAGTTTGTCTTCTATCTTGTATAAATTACCTTAGCTAGTTGTATCAATGTATCATTGTATTGTTCTCCTTTTATTTTCAATAAATATGATTTATTCATCTTAAAAAATTATATTAAAAATTTATATAAAAATTATTTTTGGAAATATAATTGGATAAATACAAATTTGATCATCAAACTCTCGCGTTTTGATAAAGAAAAATAATGAAACACTAAATCACTATTGTAGCGGTGATGCGCAATGGCGCATGTGATTTTTGTTTTTTATGTATACATGAATAACTCGTTAACTAATTTTATATTTTTTTAATTTTAAATTATTATTTTTTTAAAAAAAAATAATATCATGTGTCATGAGTTGAGTTATATGCATGTGACAAATTGTTTTTTTAACGAGGAACATGGACAATTTTTTTATTTTTTTAAATTAAAAAATATTATATCTTATTATTTATATTGTATGTAAGCGCTTAAACCAACGTGATATTTAGGGGTAATCACTTATATGATAAATAAAACCTGACTATATTTTTCAGATCAAATAAACCACTAGAAGAGAAGTGATTGCAGAGGTGACACCTTGAATTATATGTGATAAGTCAAATATAATATATATACCATTTAATTTAAATAAATAATAAATAATAAATAAAATATATTATATTTATGATAATTAAAGGCAAGCTAGATTTCTATTTCTTAGACATAAATAACTCTCATGTGAGTTAATAAGCCAAAATAACCAAAAGATTTTAATTAAAAAATTATAAATAAATTTGACCCAGATATAATATAGAATAAATTAAATTGAGTTGTGTTTTGATGGTAGGTTAATATTTATTCAATTATCAATTATGATACATAAATAAAAGTTTAAAAGAAGTGAACTTTATTTTTAACCATAGTGTACATACATTATCAGACTAATTCAAGATTCGATTTTGAGGTATATTTGTTATATAAATAATTAAATCAGTTGAAATTTCAAACATGTATCCATAGTCCACAAAAATGGCTCCATTGATTAATCAAGATAGTTTACCAATGTTTTATATACTTATTCTGAAAGCGACAAGCCTGATTTTTTTTTCTTTATCATGAAAAATAACTTAATTAATTAATCAAATAAGTAAAAACAAAGCAACAAACTATGGAAGAAAGAAGGGCAAGAGTTGGTCAAAGCCACTTTGTTCAAATGGTTAGCTGCACCAAAATAAATCTCTCATGTGGTGTGTGAAATGGTGAGGGTTCGAATCTTCGTTAGGGAAATTAACTCATAGGTGATGTTGCAACCAACTCATGTGCCGCTTGCCACTTTTTTTATTAAAAAAAAAAAGGATAAATGTGATCACATATTTTTAAAGTATGAATTGTAGTAATGTGTGAGAAAGCTTATGTGCAAAAGAGTGATCTATTCATCTTCACTTGTTTTGTAGAGGTTCGTGCGTGTTCAAATAGTTTTTTTTTAAAAAAAACTCTTGCAGAACAAGAAGCCAACTATGGCGGTTTAAGGTAACCAGAGACCTAAAACGGAATTTTAGAATAAATCCTCTAATTTATTTAATAAAGTTAAATTTTATTTATGTTTTATTAAATACATGTTTGTTTTTGTTTCTCCATGAAGAGATAAATCTAAAGTAAAAATGTAATAATATAAAAACTATAAAAACTCTTATTTATAATTTAAAAAAATAAATATTATATTAATTTTGGAGAAATAAATACATGTGAAAAACCCATTATAGAAGATCAAAATTGAATTTTGTAAAAGTTAGTTAACGAAGATATGTGGTTGATTAAGTATCAAAATAAAAATATTTAATATCTTATTTTAAATTTTAAAGTTAGTTAAGATTATATTAAATATTAAATTAAAATATTTTGTATTATAATAATTATTGGCAGTTTTTCAAAACTTTTTTTAGTTTATAAAATTATTATTAAAAAATTTAAAGATGAGACTTTAAAAGTAAATTATTATTAAAAAATTTAAAAATAAACTCTAAAAATTAAAATTATTATTAAAAAAATTTAAAATGACGCTTTATAAAATATTAACACCTAAAGCAATTGCTTCGTTAACCGTACTACTGAAACCAACCAACCATTCGTGAGGATTTCACCGTTCACAGCGCCGGCCATGGAATTCCTCCAAGCTGCGGCTGCAGCATCTTCTCTTCTTCTCCTTCTCTATGTCCTCAATCTGCTTCAATGGTTTCCAATTATTCCATCACTGTTGAAAAACCAGAACAAGAACAAGAAGAGAAATTATCCTCCTGTGGCTGGAACCATCTTTCACCAGCTACTTAACCTTCCTAGACTTGTTGATTTCATGGCCGACATCTCCCGCCGCCACAAAACCTTCAGGATGCTCACTCCCTCCATCAACTATGTCTACATCGTTGACCCCTCCAACGTTGAGTACATCCTTAAGACCAACTTCACCAACTATGGCAAGGTCAGGGATCATCCAGTGGTTCCTCTAGAGATTGATGTTTTATTTAACATTGATGACACTGTTAAGTACTACGTTGCAGGGATATTCTTTCTATGATGTGATGAAGGATTTACTTGGTGATGGGATTTTTGCTGTGGATGGTGAGAAGTGGCGTCACCAGAGAAAGATGGCTAGTTATGAGTTCTCCACTAAAGTTTTGAGAGATTACAGCAGTGTTGTGTTCAAAACCAATGCTTCTATGCTTTGCCAACTTGTTTCAGAGGCTGCCACTTTGAATCAAATGATTGATATCCAAGTAAGTAGAATGGATGGATGCATGGATACTCTGTGCGTATCTCTCTGGATGTGTTTTTCAAGTAACTGGTGTTTAATTAGTTTTTGAATTATGGTTTATGTTTTTACTTTTTATGTGTGCTTTAATTGTTATATATGCCAGGATTTATTAATGAAAACAACGTTAGATTCTATCTTTAAAGTTGGGTTTGGAGTGGAATTGAAGACACTCTCTGGAACAAGTGAGGAAGGAAAAGCTTTTGCTAAAGCTTTTGATGATTCTAGCATCCAAGTCACACGTCGTTTCTTTGATGTTACTTGGAAGGTCAAGAGGTATCTGAATGTTGGTGCGGAGGCCATGATGAAGAAGAACATTAAAATTATTGATGATTTTGTATACAAGTTGATTGACACCAAGCTAAAGCAACTTGCTGAAGATCAAGATGATTTTGTAAGCCAAATCGAAATGAAGAACATGCATCAAACTCGTTGCTTGAACTTTTTAATCAATCATATTACTTGGTATTGCAGATGAAGAAAGAAGATATCTTATCGAGATTTTTGATCGAAAAGGAGAAGGATCCAGTGAACATGAACAACCGATATCTGCGAGACATAATACTGAACTTCATGATTGCTGGCAGAGACACAACTGCAGGGACTTTGTCATGGTTCTTATACATGCTATGCAAGCATCCTGATGTACAAGAGAAAGTTGCAGAAGAAGTGATACAAGCTACTAACATGAGAGACAAGGTGCCAATTGGTGAATTCTCATTAAGTTTAACTGAAGAAGTTCTCAATAAAATGCAGTATCTACATGCAGCACTAACTGAAACGCTCAGACTATACCCTGCAGTCCCACTGGTAAAATTTTTATAGTATCAGATATGTGAATGTTGTTTTTAAGAAACAAATTAAAGTTATTTGAATGTTAAATGCTTAACAGGATCCAAAGTTATGTAGCAAGGATGACACATTGCCTGATGGTTTTGATGTGAGAGAAGGGGATATGATTATTTATCAGCCTTATGCTATGGGGAGGATGAAGTTTCTTTGGGGTGAGGATGCAGAGGTTTTCAGGCCAGAGAGATGGCTCAATGAAGATGGAGTTTTTGAACCTGAGAATCCTTTCAAATTCACAGCTTTTCAGGTTTGTTGTGTGGCAAGAAGTATATGAATTTGAACTTGATTTGAGAAAAGGAAATTGGATGTTTTAATACTTAACAAAACTATTGTTTGTTTGTGGACAGGCTGGTCCTCGTGTATGCTTAGGAAAAGAGTTTGCTTACAGACAAATGAAGATTTTTGCTGCTACTTTATTGTGTTACTTGAAATTCAAGCTCTGGGATGAGAGGAAACCAGTCAAGTATAAAACAATGTTAACTCTTCAAATAGATGGAGGTCTCTTCCTCTGTGCCATTAATAGATAACTTTGTGCTTCTAGTTTATGTAATTAAGAATAAAATGTCCAAGTTTGCATGTATTTATTTTGTGAATTTTCTCAAAAGATGCAAATTCAAAATTTCACAATGGGACAGATTCAAAATAAAAGACTGAAAAGGTCATTCTAACTACCAGCGGTTGAATTACCAGACAGACAAAAGAACAAGAGAAATGCAATGGAGGAGCTAATGGTTGTTGATACAGCGAAGGAAACTATGATGCAGTTATTTTTCATGTTTACTATTGCTTCTTTGTGTATGCATTGTGGATTAATTTCGTCTATGCATGCATGAATATCATTTTAAATTGTGTTTAGAGTTAAGATTAGTCACTTGATCAAACATTTTTAAGAAAGCACACATTTGAAGAAAGAATGGAAGAAGGAGAAATATAGAAACCTGCAGAGTGGGAGTAGAAGTGGAAAGATTTTTACCATGATAAACAATGGTCATAAACACAATAAGTGGGATATAATTCGTGAAATTCAAAGCAAACATAAATATAAGTGGAATATAATTCATCAAATTCAAATATTAATAACAATGACTAAAACAATTGGTTTATGCAAATGAAGGGTTTTTAGCCTCTTGATGTGTGTATATACATATGTGGAGTGATTCTAGAGCCAATAGAGATAACCTTTTCATCTTCCAAAAGGGATGCATTTATTAGATAAAAAGCCTGCCATTATGATGATTTATGATAAACCTGACAGATCAGAACGGCCCTTTGTGATCCGTTACATTTCATGCAAATTTTTACTCTTATCAACTTTTGTCATGTGATGTATATGAACAAAACAGGGTTAATGGAGAGCTATTAGTAAAAAAAACCAATGTTTATGTTTAAAAATTTTAATATTATAAATATATCACGAAAATATATCAGATATCATTATTATTCAAAATATCAAGGACAACGTGCATGCTAGGGCGATTTTTGAAATTGTCTCAGAAGAACCTTGTTTTTTTAATTTGTGTTTGTTGTTATAGATATATCACAACTATTGATTTTTTTGTTGCTTATTTTTTATTTTTTTCACCAGATTGGTGGGGTTGTTGTACTCTTTTTTTATTTGAAGTGATTGATCAGAGATCACCTTTTCAAATATATATATATATATATAATCTCTATATTCAATAATATTTATTATATATAAAATATTTTAAAAAAACAATTTTATCTACAAAACATAGATTTCTAGAATTATACAAGAGTGAAATTCTATTATAATTTTTCAAATTTTTATAATATATGTCTTTCTTTCTTTTTAAAAAAAATGCAATCTCTTCTTTTACCCAAAATAAAATCCTAAATAATTGGACTTTTAAAGTTTGGGATGCAAATCTAAATTATTGAACATAAAAAAACCACTAATCCATCTCCGATTATCATTTGGAAAAAAATACAACTGTTTTAGCCGTCAATGAAGAATGAAAAACAAACAATTAATCCTATCTTATCATTTTCTTATCCAAAATTTGACCATACTGTTATGTGTATCACAAGGCAAAGGCAAAAAAAATCAACGACACTGTTGTACTAGTTTTATACCCATGTGAACTCTTCTTTCATGCTATTATTTATTTAGAATATTTGACTGAAATAAAAATAAAAAATAATCGAATGATTAATTATAACTCTTTTCCACCAATCTAGATTATGAGAAAAATTGATTGCATATTTTTTCTCCAGGCATCCACAGTTTCTTTTCTTTTTTCTTTTTTGAATAAAGTGAATAAATCACATATTTATTAGAAAAAGAGAGAAGGTAATAGAGAATCACTCAAGATAAATTAAAGATGTCAGACTAAGATAAAAATAAAAAGACTGTTTTCCTCACCGCGAATGAGGAAAACAAATCGAAATCGAAGAGCAGAAAAGACGAGGAGAGAGAAAAAACAAATCCACAGTTTCTTATAAGAAGAGGACCAAATTAAAGAATTTGATCTATATTGTCAAATAAAGCCTTGAATTTTTTAACTTTAATGTTGAGATTAATATCGATAACCTCGTGAATATGATGACCAATATAGGATTTAGCAGCACGAGTGGATTTATAATCACTTTTATTTTTATTATTATTACATGTATTATAAATTTTTTTCCCCCTTTTTTAAAAGAAAATTTTACCGATTGATTACAATTTTTTACTAACTAATAATAATAATATATAATAATGTTTAGGAAGAAGAATGGCAAACATCTTTAATTTTATCATTTCTAGTTTTTTTTTATATTAAAGTTGTGATATGCTATTTTTTTCCTTTATTTATCTGTTTTCTAGTTTTTTCCAATTTTTTTAATAAATTATACTTTATCCATTTTTATTAAAAAAACAAACAAAGAAAGAAACATCTCTATCAAGCCTCCAAATAACCTCAATTATCGCTAATATCTCATTATGCAAAATTCGTCCACACTATTTTTTTATTTAAAAAAAAAGAAAAAAAGAAAGCTGACAACTAAGACTTAATCATGTTAAAACAAGCTCCAAATCAATATACAAGTTATGACAACCCACCATCTCTTCCTCTTTAATTCTCTACCAAGTTATACCAACAAACACAGCCTCTTTCTCTCTTTATACACTACTACTACTACTACTACTACTACTACTACTACTAATAATAATAATAATACAACATGATACCATTAATCAAGCCTCAATCCACTTCCTACGTGGAGACCTGACCCTGAACACATGCTCCTCTCCGGTGCACTCATCAACACGCACCACCCACTGACTCCTCTTCGCCGCCGGCGGCACTCTACTCACTCTCAACCCCTCTCCAATCGGCAACAGCTCCACTCTCAACCCACTTCCACTTCCACTCCCACTCCCACACATCTCCTTATGAAAAGCATTATATCCCACCACCACCCCTCCACACGCTTCCATTGCCCCTGCCTGCGCCGCCCTGAACACCCGTTCATGTCCGGCCAAATCACAGTCCACCAGCACAAAGTCAGCTCCACGGTACTCCCCCATCAACAACTCTCTACCATCCCCCATTACCAGCTCCACGTTCTCTGCTTGCATTCCAAGAGATATCACTGATGAGTTTAGCTCATCAGCTCCGGGGACTATGCATACCACTCTACCACCTGTTTGCTGCGCTGCCGCGATGAGCGCTAGCGTGGTTGAGCCAGCTCTGTCCGCACAGACATCCACCATGAGTCTAGCTCCACTCCCTCCTGCCATTGCTGATATGAACTCTGCCACGTCTGGCTCCATTGCATTGTTTCCCTGTTATATGTATATTAAGAATCATTAATTAATTAATTAATTGATCAAAGAATATTAATGCATATGAGGGATCATACATGTTGGTGTGATCTTTCAACTTACAGTTTTCAAGGTCCTGAGGAATGCTTTTGTGGCGTTTTCAGCAGACCATGCCATCTCTTTAGCTTTTCTTATCTTTTCTTTCCTTTCTCTCCTTCTTTCTTTCTTTGTTTGTGTGTGTGATGAGTTCTCTGGTTGGTGCTCAAACAGCTCATTTTATAGAGGGTTTGTGGGGGAGCCTGTACTCTATCAGAGTAGTTGGCAAGTTTACGTGGTGTGTCATGTGGAGCTGGCCGGGGTTTGAGTTGGATTTCTTTTAATTTGTGGTCCCTGATTCAAGGCGATTAGATCCACTTGTCTATGTTTATGTCGGCTTAATTAACTTCAACTCTTGTTAATTTGGAAGTTTAAGGCATTGTGAAATATGTTAGGGAGAAAATATCTCAAGAAAATAAATATTAGGAAAAAAACCTAGCTACTTTATGTTGTACAACTCTTATTATTTTGTACTTTATGTTGTAAAAAACATGTTTCACAATTTTAATTTGTCTAATTAACTGTATTTTCCATTGTAAACGTGATTACATACTGTATATTTATTTTGAATGACTGTACACAGCAAAAGTATCATTTGACTTCAAATAAAATGAGAGATACTTGAGTTCGAAGAAGAAAAAATAAAATTAATCAAGGTCTATATATATTTATGACTGGAAAGACTTTTTATTGATAGAGTTTGACTTTTTGTGATTTCTTTTTAATAAGAACATTATTCTTTTATTTTACTTAAATTACCATTTATGTGAATTTATTTGAAATACATGAATATATATATATATATATATCATATTTTCTTAAATTCTATTTTTTAATTGAATGTCTATATTGCAGCAAATTAAAGATTTGCAAGCACCTTACATTATTATACACACACACACACACACATGTTACATTAACCATCCTCAAGTCTTCAACATAAAGAAAAAGAGAAGACTTGATTAAAATTTATGATCACTACAAACAGATAATGCACTCATGCAGCCCTTGCAGCAAGCAAGCATGGCAAACACAGCATGGACTCCAGTTGCTTGATAAACAGATAAACTCATAACTTCACTGCAATGAAATGTATCTGGCTCAGCTCACCTTTTAATTTCTGTCTTTTTATTTTGTTTCTTGTAACTAGATTCAGATCTATTCACTGATAGAAGTCACGTGAAAGCTAGCCATTCACCATGCATGCACTGGAACAAATCATGTCTTTTTATTTATATTTCAGTAATGAGTTTCCTTGATGCTACTACATACCCATTCTTTAATTACTGACTCATCAGACATTGTCTCCACTATTTATATTTTAAGCTCCACAAATTGCATTACATAAAGAAATAATCAATCCTATGATATATCAACCACCAAAATAATGCAAGTCTTGAATTAGCTGTGATGCTTCCTTGAATTAAATTATGAATAAACTCAAAATATGTGGAGATCTCCAGACTAGTGTAGCATCTCCATAGGACAATCCTGAAATCTCCCATGTTCCCTTCAAAACAAATAATAAGACCTCAATCCTCACCATCAAATAATGCTAATTAATGATCATAAAATAAAGCCATACTTGTGATTATTTCCCTCCTAATGTCTCCTATAAGAGAAGCAAGAGGAATTTCTTCTGTGAATGTACATATTTTGGTACTCTAAATGTCCTTCCCTGAAAGAAGGGAGGCAGCTTAATGCTTAATTAATTTAGCTATTTTGTTGCCAGCTTAGGTCAATGAATTAAGGCCAGATCCACCATTAATCTTGATTCATTAACAAAATAATTTCTCATGTCTTCTTGCTCCTCTAACAAGCTACACCAAACTTTATTACTGTTTTGCACGTGTAGCTAGCTAGATCTCTTGTACCTTGAATATAAATAATAACTACTATTTCAAGTCAATGCCAACTCGATAATACCACAAGACATGCAACATCAATTAATTTGTCCCTAGATATGAATTGAAGAAGAATTGGATAATCTAGTTATTATTAAATCATGGTCAATCTCATTGGAGCCATTTTTTTTCTCTGATGGTAAAAATTAATTATAAAGAAAAAACAAAGGTGTATGCATTGACTGATATATGATATTATCTCTAGTTAATGAAGAAGCTTAATAATTGAAAGTTAATAAGAAGTAGGAGAATGGTGTAGAAGAGATTGGCCGACAAAATTAATACAGCAGTGATGAAGAGCATCTTTCCTGCTCTGCAAATAAGTGTCATTGATAGAACCCTGCCACCCGGGTCCCCAACATTGGAATACTATTTGGGCAGTGGGTGCACTTGCTATTTCATAACAAACATCTCCCACATGTCCTCACATTGATGGCCAAGGATCCAAAGCATTCAATCTGGTTGCCGGCCATGGAATAGACTAACTTTTGTGCCCACTGTTCATTGGTATGGACCAACTTATCATTAGCTTGAAATTTAGTGCTTGCATGGGAATAGGTATGGCCTCCAGAGATCCCTCTCCCTTTCTCTTTACTTGATCATCATATCCATTCCATTCATTGGAAGCATTGAGAGACATTGTGGGGACGTATACGTGCATGCTTGGAGTTGGAGATTTAGTGTTCAATGTACGTGTTGTCTTGATGCATGGCCCATGCATGGACGTCATAGATGTCACCATTATGTGTGTATATATATAATGCATGAGACTCCATGCCTTATTCAGTCATCTTCTACACTATAAATTACTTCTTTGATTCTTTTGGTTGGATTCATGCATTAAGATTTTTGCAGATTTTGTTGCTTCTCTTTGCGTGTTTTGGGTTTGAGATTCTCTGTATTATTTGTGTGATTATGTGTGGCTTTTATAATGATATGACATTAAAATCAGAGAAATTATAAATCTCGCATATAACAGTGTGTGACCATTTATGAAATCAATCAAATAGCCAAAGGTTTCGCAGTCGAGCTACAGCCCCAATTTGAAAGGTGTTGGTATAAGACATTTAAAAGATAATAAGTTCATGTCCTGTTAGAAGCGGTGGTGATAATTAATATGTCCTCAATTGTAAACGAGGACACAAGCTTATAATATATTTGTAAAAAAAAAATAATCATAATTAGAGAACAAATTATCCATAAACTGAACCATGCTTTTAATTGGATTTTTCCCCCTTTTTCAAGGGTGTTTTGGTCAGAGATTATGATTTAAGTCTTGTTAGTTTATGATCAATTTAAATTTAATTGGAGACAATCTCTTTTTCTGAATACTTATTCATGGGATAAAATCGTACTTATGTTGGTGATATATAGATTCAAATCTACTTGTGATTTTAAATGTTTATGTCAGCCTAGTTTAAATTTGTTACATCAAGAATAATATATTCTTTAGTACCATTTCATAATAAATTTCACTATGTTGCAAATGTAATTTTTATGAAACAAAATGTTTGTGGAATATCATAGCTTAGACATGCATATTGCTTCCTCCTTTGATAATATATTATACACACACACCTAATATATTATTCATCAAGAATCTTGTCCTTGTGTGGATTCTTGCATGGAAATTTGGGAACGAAGACAAATGCTTCAATTATTGATCAAGTGTAAGCACAGACAAAAACTTGCCAAATAATAATATTAAGCTACTGCTAATGGCACACAAATATCAATGAGTTGTTGCCTCAATATAAGAGAAAGTTTTGTTTATTGTGTATTTGATTTATTTTAATCTTTGCTTAACTAAAAGATATATGCTCCATCACATCTAGTCCTCTTAGAACTAATCTCAAATTTTTTTTTAAAAAAAAATAAATAAATCACTGATTTATTGAATGGAAAAGACAAAAGTACAAAGAGTTAAATCCTACTGATCTCAATTCTTTTGTCATGTTTCTTTAATTTTCCAGTTAACCTTGTCACAAATCTCACCTGGCCTGCTCTAATCTGATTTAATTATTTGAGTGTAGCTAATAATATAAGATTAGATAGTTACATGAGAATTTGATATTTAAATTACAGTGATTAGTTTGTTTACTAGGAGCTTTATATATATTAGTTAATTAATATATAGATTCAATATGAGAAAGACAAAGAGTAAAAATAAAGAGAAATTTTCTCTGCAACAAATTTCTCATGTTAAACAATCTAGCTTATCTTTTTAGGATTTAAAACAGTAGAAATTATCAATAAATCTCAAATCATGATATATATATATATATTAGATTTTTTTATTTTTATTTTTTTGACAAAAATTTGATGAGGTGTAATATAGTATTACTGTGGCAATACTTTCACAAAGTAGTGATGGGCAAGTCATAAGATAGAAAACCTCATTTATATTGTAATTCTGCAACAATACATTTCATTGTATATGTTGTTCATGGTATTTTAGTTGGCCCTGATCGGCCCCCTGGAAAGTATTGTATCCATTTCCCTCCACAATTACATGTTGAATAATTTATTAAATCAATTTGATTTTTGAAAATTTTCAGAATTTTCAGGGTACGTATCTGGTAAAATTTTTATTATTTTATCTTATGTGATAAATGACTGAATTTATATCTTTTTAGATAATCAATAAATTTTTATAATTAGTGTATTATTATATTTGTCTGTCTTTAGATAATCAGCCAATTAGATAATCAGCCAATGTGGTAAAGCTTTTTGGTTTTTTTTAAACAAAAAATAAATAAAATTAAGAACAATAATTATAGAGATAAGTCTTTATCCATTGGGTACTTCCCAGGGGACGAAAAGAAACATGATGATTGGAAAGGACCACAACAAAGAAATGAATAAATAAGAACAAGAAATAACCAGTAGCTGGATTTTTCTGCCCATACTGTTCCATATCCTACAAAGAAGGATCTGATTATTAGACTATTTTCATGCTTTTTTAATTGATTTTTTTCATATTAACATGAGCTCATTTTAAGCTATCTTGATATTATTTTAGATGGATTTGATCTCACAAAAACCACTAAAGATAAATTTATGTTCAAATAATCTTAAACTATTTATATATAAAAATATATATAGTTTTAATTTTAACGGACCAAAATAAATTATGATTATTGCTAAAAATAAAATTACACTTTTGTTCATGTATAGTGTGCGTACAGGAGGCAATGACAATTTGTCCATGCACCCTCACCCGGATAACACAAGAATTGGATTGCAAATCTGCATTCACAACAAAGAACCCTCTGTACTACTATATCTAATGTATTTTGCAATGTTGTCAGACCCGGACGGCCCTACGGTTCAATCGGAAAAACCGGAGCCGTACGTGACCGGGTATACCCCGATTGACCCGGGTATTAAAAACCCGAGTGTTAGCCCGGTGACCGGGCGGTTCAATCGGGAGCCGGTTGACCCGACGATCAATCGAGTCACAATGTTTAATTTTTTTACAATATTTAATAATTTATTATTATTTTCTCATTAGAAACCACAAAAATCAGTATATATTTATTAATATTAATTTATAATTTATAATCAATAAATAGAATTACATTATATATATGTATATACCAACAAAAAATTAACATTTAAAAAAATAAAAATATATTAATGTATTATGTAAATACTTTTCTAAAAAGTTTAATTTATTAAGAAAAATAAAACAATAAATGAGTGTAATTTTATTATAAAAAAATATAAAATTAAAGTATTCTAATTAAATAAAAAAATATAAGAAAAATTTAAAAACAAAAAATAAAAAAACTCAATTGAGATATAAAAATTAGTGAATTAAATTTCTTATTTATTTTAACAAAAATCAACCAATAAACAAATAAATAAATAAATAACACCGAGAGAAGTTTCGATAATTATATATTAATATATTAAATTTGTAA
The DNA here is from genome assembly GCF_009730915.1 of Dioscorea cayenensis subsp. rotundata. NCBI lineage: Eukaryota > Viridiplantae > Streptophyta > Magnoliopsida > Dioscoreales > Dioscoreaceae > Dioscorea > Dioscorea cayenensis. The sequence continues at coordinate 2,827,861 of NC_052474.1, read as the reverse complement.
ATATTTAAAAAAATGTAAAAAAATAAATGACAAAATTAGAAAACTCTCATCGTATATAAGGTCATTTATCAATTTAAATATCAAATTTGAGTAGAGTTTTTATAATATAATTATGGATTTAATATTATATTTGCTTATTATTAATTATTATAATATTTTTTTATATTTAATTATTGACTCGGTTCAACCCCGGTTTGACCCGGTTGAACCCATTGACCACTGACCCCTAGGCTTAGCCGGGTCATTGCCCGGGCCGGGTCTGACAACCTTGGTATTTTGAACTGACATAATTAACATCCCGCAAATTAAGCCTTTTAAAATGAGACTAGTGCCACCAGACCAAAGACCTTATTACAAATAAAAATGTATTTATGCTAAAAAAAACATTAGTTATCAATAAAAAAGAAAAAAAGTAAATAAAACTTTGGTCTTAAAAAAAATTATTACCTAAATAAGATACATCAGGAGAGAAAGTAAAGAAGAAGCTGAAAAAAATGAATATTCAATAATAAATTCAGAACATAGAAAGGTAAAAAAATTAGTCGTCCCTATCTTCTTCTTTTGAAAATTATTTTTGGAGACCCCAAGAACAATGAAATATCAAATTTATCGAAGTTAAAGAAAAACAAAATTACTTAAAAGATGCATGAAGACTTGAATTGGGCAGACTGGCCAATTATAATGTCCAATATTTAGAAATAGTTAAAGGCCAATAATATACCGATACCTATTACATTATTTTAAAATAATGACTATGTTCTTTAACTTTTAGTTTTTTTATTTAATTTTATTTATGTTTTAAGATGAATAAGCCACTCACCTTAAACCTTAACAGAGTTGATCACTTAAACCTCTCACTTGACAAAGGTAAAAGCTACCATCTTTTAGTAGAAAAGATGGATATAACTAATGTTACAAAGGAGCCATAGCTTAAATATATAGTAGTTGCAAGAGGAAAAAGAAGTCCTCAATGATACTATATAATTATAAAAATAATAGGAGACCTGAACTTAATTTTCAAAGACCTGAATTAATTAAATAATAATATAATGTTAAAGTTATAGTCTAACATTATAAACAATTGGTAATCATTCATATCAAAATTAGTGGACAGTGATCATTTAATTCACCAGACTGAGACCATGAACAACAGGTGAACCTATAGATCCCCACAGCCAGGAATTGACTTGGCATTGAACTTCAACAGAGTACACAGGATAATTATATTACATAAGTTAATCCCTTCCTAAATTTAGTTATCACATAAATACCCAAGAAACATTCTGAATTATCTCCTACTTGTATAACCAGCTTTAGTCGTCATCCTCATCGCCGGCTCCCATGTTTGGTTCATGCATTTCATCTCTCGTCTCAGTATCTCTAGCATCATCAGGATCACTTCCAGCCGAATCTTCTTTGCGACCTGCAGGGCTCAAATCATGATGTCTCCCTGATGGCTCGTCATCATTATCTTCATCAGACGACCATGCTCGCCGTTTTCGATTAGAAGGCGCAGCCTAGCAGAAGAAAGGAAACAAAGAATTCATTATTTGAACACATTGCACTCAGATGATCAAACAGACATTATTACCAACAAAGAAATAAAGAGTCGATTTCCAAATCACAATGAAATATAACAACAAGCCAATGAGATTTCGTATATTGATGAAGGAAAACACGTAACCGGTGTACCATGTCATCTTCAGCATCAGAATCTTCGAGGCCAGCAGCCATAAGCTGATCTTGTGTCCTGACTGCACCATCATCATCTTGATCATTCGCATGTCCATCATCTTCCTCGGCTTTTTCATGTTCATCCTCCATCTCACCTTCTTCCTCATATTCATAACGCGAAGACTTTTTATCCTTCCTCCTCCTCTTTCCACTGCCTTTCCTCCTCTTCCTGTCACCATGTCCTCCCTCTGAATCATCACCTAATGTCCTATCTCTATCCCTCCTCTTATTGCCAGAAGTGTTGCTTGAACTTTTCCATAGTTCCTGAAGTTTCAGGTAATGATAAATGGTTTACTTAAAAAGAATGCATTAGTTAAGCAAGTCTTCATAAAATCCAACCAGTTCTAAGACAGAAAAGTAGGAAAATATGGCCCTGAACAAAATGTATCAGATCCAATGGCAAAATAAAATCAGTATACAGATTTTAGCGTGCCCAAATTTGGATGTGCAAGTGATTGGATGTATTATCCTTTTGTCTAAACAAAACAGTCTGGCAACAATACTACTGCTTATGTAAAAGCATTGACTGTTTTTGCAGCATATCCAACATAACAAGCCAAACAAATTTTAGAATGTTAATTCTAGCGCAAAGTGTCAATGCTGCTGACCCAATGAGTAGCATATGCTATGGTATTGAAAACATTGATAGCCACATTTAACCAGCTCAATGTTACTTTTGATTCATAAGATTTTTTTTACCTTTACACGCTCGAAGTGTTCCTCTTGTTGTATTGCTTGTTTGAGATCAGCCTCTTGTCTTCTGCGTTCAATCTGAATTGCAGAAAATTTTCATTCAGGATCATCAAAATTAATCCTAGCATCCAAAGTTCCAAACATAGCCGAAGAAAAACCCGCGGCCTACCGCATACCTGAAATTTTCTCTGTTCTTCAGCCTTACGCCGAGCTTCCTCGGCCAAGGACACCTGGCGGGCAAGTTCTAATTTTTGACGGTTCTGCTGTTCATCACGCTCAGCTGCTTCACAATGAACTTTAGCAGCATCTAGCAAATGCTTGCAATAACCAACATGGGTCTCTATTTTTTTCTCATCAAATCCATGAGCATGAGAACTGCATGCCGCAGACAACTGGCTGAACACACGAACAGCATTTTTCAATTCTGTTACTGTTGAGCGTACCTACAATAATGGAAACAAAGAATGGTGTGTAAAAAGATGATAAAAAAAAACCCAAAAAAAAAGATGAAAGAGATTGAAAAAATATAAATTCATCAGAATGCTAATTTTCTCCCCAGCAAAAAGCACCAAACGTTAACTTACCAGCATCTCAATCTTAGTTATTCTAGAACCAGAACCAACATACATACACATAAGGGTGTAAATGATACACTACTACTGGCAAGCTACTCGAGTTCGATTCGGGGAAAACTCGAACTCGACTCGCTTAGGGTCGAGTCAAGCTCGAGTAGTCGAGCGAACCGAGTTCGAGCATCTTAATACTTGACTCGAGTACTCGCGAGCTTAATCGAGTAGTTGTATCTGTGTGTGTATATATTATATGTTAGTTTGTTTTACATATATAATTGAGTACGAGCTCGAGCCCGAATTCGAGTATAAAATTATCTATGATCAAATCGAATTTATTAGCTTTTATCGAGCTTAACCGAGCGAACTCGAGTAGCTCGATTTATGTATCGAATCGAGTTCGAGCTACAACAATAAAACTCGATCGAGTTCGAGCCGAGTATCGAGCAGCGAGTTTTTAACCGAGCTCGAGTAGCTTGCTGCTCGGCTCGAACTCGATCGATTACACCCCTACATACACACACATACACATATATATGTATATATAATTTCTAGTTTTAGAGAATGCAGATAAATGCTTTGAAAAACTTTCATGAAGAACTACGGCATAATCTTCTTACCTCATCAGCAGTTCTTTTTGTCTTCTGCAGTGTTGATGCAGAAAACTTTTGCATTGCAACTCCAGCATCAAACCGAAGTGTGTAATTTGAGGGTGCCAAATGAATTGCTCTAAGCAAAGTCTTCTTGCATTCTTGCCACTGTTCAGCCTCATAGTGGGTGCGTGCCAAATATAGAAGAACTTGTGTATCTGTGTTATAATAGAACTTCCGCAAGCAATTTTGATACTGCAAAATAACAAGAGTCACCATCTGTAGATCATCCTTTTCAACAAAGAGAAAAAGAGTGGTTAACTTACCATTTTCACAGCCAATGCAAAATGGCCTTGGGCAAAGTAAACATGAGCCAGATTTATCCATACATCTGGCATTTGAACAAAGATACTTCCAGATGCTGCTTCTTGAACCTACATTTCAAGCATTATATGCATGCTGAAAGGAAAAGGCATAATAACATCAAGATATAAATTATGAAAACAATAAACTAACCTGTGTAAATATATCCTTTGAAACATCAAATTGACCTTTCTCAGCCAACACAATGCCAGCACCATTTGCAGCATACAAGTTTCCATGGCGTAGCATCAAAACCTATATGTAATTGAAAGTTTAAAATCTGTTGATGTTGACTGTATCTCAGCATAATTATAACACCAATGTACTGTGACAAAAAATGAGTTGCATCCAAATGTGTAAACAATTAGAGACTCAAAAAATGTGGAGAAACCATATGCTGGCAATATGTAATTGAAAACCTACAACTAATCAATAGTATAAAGAGCTGTTGATATTGCTTGGAGTTCAGCATTATGCGGGCGTACCATGACAAAAATGAGTTACAACTAGATGTGAAAACAATTAGGCTTGAAAATGTGGAAAATCCATATGCTGGCAATATGGACCATCCATTAATAGTAATGAAGACAAAGCTACAGCAATAGAAGCAGTGCATTTGATTGCATGCCAATGCCAGTGAGGAACATAAACACTGTCCAGAGATGAATAAGAAAATGAATTACTTTCAAGGAAAAGCCAATTGGAGGCTACAAGCTACAAAGATTCAGCTGGGCAAGACAAAATTCTATAAAAATCAAAAACTGGAACAAGTCAGGTATTGTAAACTGACATGTTTCAAGACATCCTCCTAAACAAAATCCTTAAAAGACTTCACTGGCCTGAAACCACAATTGGTATTAGAAACATTTTGAGCAGCCATTGACGCACAAGCCTCCTGCCAATGCGGTCCCATTAACATAGCAACCTTACTTGCAAGCAAAGTAGGCTGGCTCCAGACACAAGTGCAAATAAGCAACTTCACCAAAACATCCAATATCACCAAATGCAATGAAAAGACATATCTTCACTAACCACAAGAAAGCAAATTCAGCCCACAATATTCTAAACATGAAAGCCAGGGTCAGATGATTTTGTCCCTAGCTTCGAATTTTAACAACCGAAAGAGATTGATGCTAGAAAAAAATACCCTCCATACAAAATAACAGCTAGGATATCTAAATTTGTGCAGTAGTTTAAGATAGAATCATGTGAAACAAGCATCACAAACAGAGTGAATCAGTAGCAGACCTCATAAAATCGAAAATTTTAGAATGTCAACATACTTTGGTATACAGTTCCTTAGCTTTTTCAAGGTGAGTAGCCTCCAATTTCGGGCCTCTTTTCTCAGAACGCATGGCTGCATAGTAGTTCCAGTTCCCCTGAAAACCCCAAGAGAAAATATTAAGGCTGAATGTCCCTTAGAGAATGAACAATATCACTAGGAAAACATTAGAAGAGAGTAATAATTAAGTGCAATATTATTATAAATATACTGTGACACAGATCAATGTAATAGCCTCTGACAAGAAAACCTGACTAAACAAGATGTGACAATGTGGTCCATATATACCAGACAAAGAGTGGCATACGAATCTTTGCCATCAGTAGCATCTTTGGCAGCACGGAAGGTGTCTTTTGCTTTAACCCAGTCATCGCTTTTGAGCTCCAAATTACCAAGCATGGAAAGAGCATTGGGGCATTTGTCATCAATTTTAAGAGCCTCTCCTATCTACAACAAGCCAGAGTATCATATATAGTATTATAGTGAGTCAGAAAAAACTTCATTTGATAAATGACAAGTGTCAGATATGATGATTTGAAGGTATGGAGCTATACCAATTCAATGCTTAATTGTATATTGTTCCGAGCTTTGGCCATGGCAGCAAGTCTCAGATAAGCATCAATATATTCTGGATACTGCAAGAAAATACTGATTTTAAGGAGAGAAGCGATATGCACAACAATCAACATAAAGAATGAGCAATAATTCGCAGGCTAGGCTCTACCAAATTAATCAAAACAGTAAAGGGAATTTCAGAACAATATTCACAAAAATGGTCTGAGGTCTACGATAAAGTTATCTCAGCCTACTATTATAACGAAAAAGCCTTCGATTGTTATTTTTTAAAGGTTAAGTTCCATAATCTAAAAGACAGAAACAGGCCCCACTAATAAAGTCTTGACAAATGTACAAACATAATTGCAAGTCCAATAAAACAGAGGAAATTTAATGATGTTCCCGTTAGCAGTAAATAGAGCAAATACAAATATTGATTGTCATTTGTAAAGGCTCCAACCTGAGCTTGTAAAAGCAAAGATGGGAGATAGATGCTAAAGAATAGTTCATGAATATTGTGATATGAGAACAAGATAGAAAGTTGTGGGTAACAATCTATGCAACTAATAAATACAGACAGTACTAGAACTCCCTGCAGCCATTCTAGTTACACAAAATTTTGAGCTATAGAATAAATTAATAAGGGCAGTGTGGCTGTGATATGGTTGCAATGTTTAAGGATACTTGAGTATAAATTCAAACAAGAATGTGTGGCTAGTGTGTGTGTGTGTGTGTGTGTGTATGAGAGAGAGAGAGAGAGAGAGAGAGAGAGAGACCTGTGCAGATTAAGGGCTGCCTGTAAGGACGCAAATTATAAGCCACTTATTAAAAGGCATTCATGGGGAGGAAGAATTGACATGAGAAAGCCAAAAGCCAATTGCACTTTCATCAAGGAAATAAGATCATTAACACAATAATAAGATTGCTAATTAGCTGCTTATTTAAATGGATCATAAAGTAAGAGTTCCAATTATTGACCTTACAGAGAAATGCCATTTATCTTACTGTAAATATTATTTCCTACGATGACTAAGAGCTTCCTCAGAGACAGAGAAGCACCAAAAAAATGGAAATTTTCCCTTCATCAATGGTCTTCACCTCAGTTCTTAATTTATGCAAAACTTACTATTGATATCAAAACAATATATCACATTGATGTGCATGTCTCAGTTTGGCATTGTCCAGATGTCCTGATAGAATGCAAACACAGATGTGCAAATAAAGAGGGCAGAGGGAAGAGCTGACCTTGAACAGGATCAGCCTGTATAAAATGCTAGCTTTCTCAGTATCATGTAGTTGCTCAAATAACCTGGCATAGTTAAACATTGTTGTGACTTTGTCCCAAGGAAGATCCAATGCTGTGCCATTTTCCTCAAGTTGATGGAATAGTGTAAAATCCTTGTACTGGACAGAATAGGCACTGGGATCCACGACAGAATTCTGTCCATCCAGAAGAGAGAGCCAAATACCTTCTCCTAAAGCCTCCTTGAAAGTTTGTTCAGCAAACTGACAAAGCATGCAAAATAAGTTCAAACTGTGGTTAAGTGTGCAAATGGAAGCATTTAGAAGATAAAAGAAGTTCCAAGAGAAACCTAATAAACAAAGTAAAATTTCTACTGATGTAAGACTAAAACTAAGTGTTCTCTTTCTTTGAAAAAATCTACAAACCTCAAATTCTCCTCTTTCAAAGTAAAGAACACCTATGTTGTTGAGCAATTCAACAGGTACTTCTTCACCTCCTTTCTTAATCAGTGTGCGAGCCTGTTATGAAGACAAGTTAGAAGCAACTGGCAAGATCTCTAGTTCTAGAAACAAAAATTTAATAGTACAAGCAATCTTGAAGAATGAAAAACAATTGTGCGCAGGTAAGAGAGATCCTTGAAAATAACAATTGAATAAACAGCTGAAGTGCCAAAAACACAAGCAAAATTCAAAACATTGTGCATATAAAAGACAAAGAAAGGTGAAATGCACAAGAATCCAGTGACTCACACTTTAAGTGCATTACAACCATAGTCTTAATCCATTTTTTACGGTGCAAAAGCACTATCTTCCTCAAATCCAGGAAAAAACAGAAATAAAGAATGATATATATAAAAGAAAAGTACGATGGACGAAGGAAACACAAGCTGGCAAAGAATGATATACATAAAAAGAAACCAAGGGTGGCCCAAGAAAAAACCAAGCTATTAATACCCTTAACCACAAAATAACCTATCCCCCAATCCATTTTTCTCATGGTACAAACCAGCAGAATCTCAAACATAAACAAATGTTTGAACAGACTCCCATGCAAAACCTCCCAAATTTTACCAGCACATTCACAAAGCTGATCTACATCATATAAAAAAATTTATTAAGTCGAGCATAGCACGCATACTGATGATGTTTTAGGCATATTAGACACTATATTTCACTCTTCATTCTTCAACCAGGCAGTCAACATTCTTTCTATTTAGATACAGTAGTTGAGCAAATTTTATCATGCTTTAAAAATAAACAGTTCAGAATTCCAATCTTAGAATGGAAGCCTCAAGATTCACCTAGTAAATTTTTTACCACCTTATTTAGTACTAAAAAAGTTGCATAAGATTTTAACAGCCCACACTAATAACCATTGGCTGATAACTAGAACGATATATAGAAATGGAATCATTCATCTAACAGAAGATAAAGCTGGAACTAAAGTATTTTTAGCGTATGCGATGCAACCATAAATATATAGAACAGGAAGTATTCAGCTCACAGAAGATAAAGTTGGACCTAATGTAAAAGGAACATCAATAATAATGTCAGTGACACTGGAAAAAAGACTTACAGTTTTGAGTGCATCCAAAGCAGCCACTGCATCTGATAATGTAAGCAACTCTCCTAGCTCCATAAATGCCTGAAGTAAATTTCAATCAAACATATAGACATTCGGAACAACTCTAGGACACAGAAGAAAGAACTCAGCCATTGATTAAACCATAAAATGAATGTATAAGTTGGTAAGAAACCCAAAATGCTTAAGAAACATTCAAGAATAAACTATAAAATTAATGTATAAGTTGGTCAATAGAATAAAGAACCCAGCAGTTGATTAAAACATAAAACTAATGTATAAGTTGATAAACAAACATAAAATGCTTAAGATACATTCAAGAATTATTATTTTTTTTTTAAAAAAAAAAAAGAATTTACTTCATCTTTCAGAACAGTGTACAACATCTTTCTTGACACAAAATTCAACCAAATATGCGACAGAGAGAATGCTGCATAATAAAATAAAGTTCAGTTTGACTATGATCACAAGTTGTGTTAATCTGAGCAAGCATAATACATCCAACTTGACAGCAAGTTCTACCAAATATAGAAATGCTTCAAAATCAACCAATATGCCAGTTATACATAATACCACAGGTTAGAAGTGGAAGATCACTGAACTGACTTCCTTACCTATGTGATTTAAACTAGAGCTTGGTTCACACTCACTGGAATGGATGCAATTGAGACTGTGTTCATTGTTTACTTTCAATGGACTTATATATGAGGTATAAAGAACTCTATGTATGCAATACGCACATCCCCTGTTCTGTTTCAGTATAAACATGATCTATTATCACATGCCATGCTAAGGATCATTATGCTCCACTGTACCAAGTAACCATGTTGGCCCTTACATGCATCTGAATACTCTCCATAGAAACTAGACTCATGATAGAAAATAAAGTCCCAAAATGGACTCCAATTTACCTGAGCATCTTTCGGGTCAATCCGTGCGGCTTTGCGAAAGGTCTCCAAGGCCTTATCATTTTGACCAAGCTGAACATAAATGTGTCCAACAGCCTTTTACAGAGGAGAAGCCAAATAGTTAGCATGAAACATCTATTCAGAAGAGTAAAACAATAATAATAATAATAATAATAATAATAATAATAATAAATTAAACTGAATTAAATAATGTTCTCACTTAAAGATTCCACTCACTTTAAGGCTATCACAATTTTCCGGGTGAATCTCCAAGACCTTTTCAAAGCTTGAAAGTGCACTTCTAAGATCACCCAACTTCAACTGGACTTGTCCAAGTCCTATTTTATGCAAGTCGAAAAAATCATATCTCAAAGAAGAAGAAAAGTTTTATTCTCAAGATCAATTAAAAACAATAACAGTCATCTTCAAAAGTAACAAAATAAAAACAAAAGAAAATAATTTTATGCATATGTTCCATCAAAAGGACCATAGTTCCCCATTTATGAAAACAAAAATCGGCAGCACATCTCTCAAAAACCTAGAACAATGCAAATTAACCTTACAGTAGGCTTCTCTTCTCTTATATCAAAAACAAATGGTGAATTTGCCATCTTGCCCCTATTATAATAGGTGAGATACATGTGCTAAAAACTTTCAAAAAATAATTTACAAGTTTAAGTTAAACAAGTGGGATAGACAACCATAGTTATCAATTAAAACCAACAAACAGCAGGAAAAATATGCAAGAAAACAGATTTTTGTATTAATATGCAATTTATGAACCTTTAGGAGGCATACATGTGAAATCCTCAAACAAAACTCACACCCCTTACCATAACAAATAATCTTATGGAACTAAACTACCCACGATATATTCAAAATCAACCAGAAGTATAATTTACGAGTTCAGCGCAGAAGACCCATTCTTAAACATCTCAGTAACCCCTAGTACAAGCAGCTGAAAGGATATGACATCTCCTAAACCTTTAGCATTATCAAGAGATAGCAAGGTCTTAAGAAGAGTGACGCCACACCTAGCATGTATTTGCTATATTTTTCTACTTCAATGTCAAAAGAAATGATGGCAATTTCAGCTGTGAACTTAAATAAAGGGAAACTAAGACCGATTAAATTCACTACACATAGAAAGAAATATTATGTTACGTTCCATGCAGCAGTAACCAGTGCTAAAAGATTCACCATGCATGCATCCACAAACACCTATGTGGATCCATGATTCCACACACAAAACTATATGCTTACAATACATGTTTATGTTCACATATATATCAGTATGTGTGTAAGCAGATGTCTACATTAAGCATGGATAGGTACCTACATCACCAAAATTTGAACAAGGGGATTGCAATGCCTATAAGCTTTCATCTATTTTCAAGCAGCCAATAAGAAGTCCTCATATACATTTCAACTCATACATGATTCAGGATCTCTATCGGAGAGTTTTTTAATCCTCCATTGGATAAGGGCCTAGAGCTTTTCAATTGATCAAGTTACCTACAGTTAGCCAGTCTAAAGTAAGATTTAAAATTTCAGTTTTACTGCAGCAAGTTACACTTCTATTTTGGTTATTTCACTCATATACATTCACATAATTTTGATTATAAAACCTGAATACTCCAAAGATAAAAATCGACTTCCTCGTAAAAAAAAATTGAAATGCATAGAAAAAAAATAGATAAACAAAGACGAAAAAAAAACCATATCTCTAGGACTGCAGTGGAATCGAGCAACCATGTACCATAATAAGGCAGAACAAAGTCTTGAGGCCTGTTGATTTCCTTGACAGATGCCATATAATACCTTGCAGCTTTATCAAAATCTCCCTGGTTTCAAGAGGCCAGATAATAACAAGCTTTCACGGTAAATCAGAAGGAAGATTTTAAAATTTTCAAGAATCAAGTATTAAGATATACAAATTTGGAACTGACGCAGATAATAGATGTCCTGTGGCACCTTGCTGTGATATGATCTTGCAAGGTTGTAGTAGGAATGTGCTTTCATCAACTTATGGTTGCTCACAGCAAGAGCAGTCTCAGTTAACTGCTCCACCAGGAAATGCTGACCAGTAAAGAAAAAGTGATTTGCCAGATAGTTCAAGGCCATAGCACAGTAAGGATATATCTCAAAAGCTCTTTGCATTTTCTCCGTTCCTTTCCAAATCCCATGAACTATACAAATTAAATCAGGGGAAAAATTAGTATGATCAAGAAAAAAAGCACTTTTGAAGAACGAAACCAATCTAGAATATAACACTCATATTAGCAAAAGAAAAATCATACCCACCTTCGCTTGATTGTAAGTCCATGATTCCAAGAGCCACCAAAGCCTCAACATTTTCTGGATCTAACTATAGTTATAATGAACAACAATCTTAGTCATCATGACGGAGTGGCAGAGACATAGGGAGGACCTTAGTAAATGATAATTACTTATTAACTTACCTGTAGAACTCGCTGAAAAGCTTGCCTAGCTTTTTCAAACTGACCTAGCCTGTAGCGGCAAAGACCAATACCAAGTCTCACTGCCGCAGGACACCCAGGATGGATTTGCAAAGCTTTCTGACCATAGTTGAGGCAAATTATTCAAGTAAAATATACAACAATAAAAATGTCATTAATTTTCAAACCTTAAATAATTCTAAAGAGCTCTTATATGACTCAGAAGCTTTCTTGTACTGATCTTCATTCTCCCCATTATTAAACTCAATGCAGGCCTGCAAAAAAAACAACATATCTAAGTGTAAGGAAATGAAACATGGAAAAACAAAACTTTGAAGTATGAAAATCCACTTTGCAAGACAGAAGGCAATACAAAAGAACAAAACAATTCAAGTACCTTTGCAACGAGAGCTGGCACACTATTAGGATCGGTATCCAAAACAATTTTAAAGTTATCGGATGCTTTGCTTAATTCACCTCTAGCAACACAAAGTTGGCCTGTATGAAAAGGAAAACAGTAATTCACTTTTAACCAACAATATCTATGTAATCAAAGATTTGCAGGAATATCTAAAAACAATATAAACTAATACATGCAAAACAACAGGCATGCATAGCAAGATATACTCTACACAAAACAAAATATGCATTCCATGTGGAACACAAACCATAAAGCAAAAGAATAAGGTACCTTGATCAAAACTAATGACCAACATAGATGAGGAAAAAAAGAAGGCCCAAGTAAACAAGTAAACATAATGACAACCCAATCCACATATTCAAGCCATGTTCTCAGATAAGACAAAGTGGCTTTGTTACCCTCAAATTTCATCAAAATTTAACCAAGTTAACCAATCACCATTGTCTCTGGGATTCTCAAACTTTGAGGACAAGTACCATCTGATTCGGGCAATGCTTCCATTAGTGAATTTTCTTCCACTAGCAAGCACTAAGCAAATGAAACACTAAAAGCTCTTAAAAAATCAAGAGATCCATCTGCTAAAGTCAATGAGCTATATGTTGTTTCAAGAGAACCATGCACCAATATCCATCATGCAGTTGCTCTGGAATAGCAGCGTGATAATAGTCATGCGAACTAGGAAAGGCTTTGTTCATTGATTCAAAGATCAGATGTCTTCATGATAACATTATTACACATGGATAACCGCGACAACTTTGTCCTGATATTCATGCTTTCAATTACTATGAAGTAGTTGGAAATCTTAAAAGTGAGGGGGGATGTAAGAACTAAATAGGATATCCACCATCCTTATGAAAACTACATGCAAAAATTCAAACATAGTCGTGAAAATGCCAACCTTTTCCGATCCATGTAGAAGGTTCATAAGGGTCAATTCTTGCAGCTCTGTTGTAATAATCAGTTGCTGCAGCAAAATGCTCATCCTTCTCTCTTCTGTTCGTCTCAATCTTTCCCAGGTAGGTATGGTAGGCTCCCAAAGGCATTCAGGATGGCAATCCGTTCATACTTAACATCAGCATAGTATTCATCAATCTCTGCAACAAAGATGGATTCCAAACAGCTTCAAGAAAAACAAACAACTTAAAACTCAAAATGCAAAATTGTGAGCACCGTCCAACAGTGAGTACCTACTTCTTGAAAAAAATAAGTAAACAAATAATACTGTTTAACATCCAGAGAAAACCAGAAACACAATCAAGAAAACAAGTATACCCGGACTAGACCCTTCCTCCAAAATCTGCCGAAATTGCTCAACCTTGCCTTGCTTAAAGTATTCTCTCTAAAACCAAAAATAACAAGAATTAAACATCAGATGAAACTCAACAAGAATAGGAGGCAACACCGTCGAGTTTTCTTCAAAGCAACCGAATCCAGCACGTAAAAGAAGCAAAAAAGGACAACTTTGAGCGATTAAAAAAAAGACAGAGTGAAAAAGAGATGAACCGCGATGACAAGCCAGAGATCGAGGGGAGCCTGCTCGGCCTTGAGGATATCGAGGATGTCTGAGGCGTCGCGGGGGAGTTGGTCGAGGGCCACGCGCACTTCCTCCTCGGAGTTCTGCACCGGGATGTAGACGCTCGCCATCGCCGGCTATCACCGCCGGCCGAGGATCCCCGACGGACTCTAGGATCGCGATTGCTGATTGTATCGTTGCCCAAGCAGTGAATTGGGGAAGAAGGTTGCTTGCTGGTGCTATACAGTGATGGGCTTCGCTTTATGGGCCTTACTTGGTGGAATCGTAAATAAACTCACGTTGGAGGCCTAAAATATAGGGTTTAGGCCTGGGATTAGTTACCTTATTTAGTTGTCCGTTGGATTCCATATTTAGAATTATTATACCTAGAAATTTTAAATTTTTGAAATTTTTTTCCCCGATTAGGAGAAATTGGTTTATTATGTTGTAATTATTTTAGGTGATTTTTTTGGGAAATCCATGGATTATCAATCTTTAAGGCACGTTAGTGAGTTTATTAAAAAAAAAATTGATAATATTCGTCTACTTATTAGTAAGATTTGTAAAGTATCTAATGATTGTTTACATGAAAAAGACTGATTTGATAATATCTGCATATGGATTAAGATGGAAACTAGTTGAATTGAAGTTTTTTTATTAAAGTGTCATGTAATAATCATGGAGAACAAAATTACTGCAATAAAAGGACATACATATATAAATATATATATATATATAAAAAGTTGGAAATGGTTAAATATTGCCAATAGGTCGGTTATCAGTGTGTGATTGTTATAATATTATTTTTAGTAATAATGCAAATATTTTGTGGCGTGATGATTCCAACACATAATTTAATTAGTTTAAGTACAGGTGGAGTTCGATTTATATCACCAATGTAAGTATTTGTACACAAGACTGTTAATCTAGAATAGATCACTCACCAAATGAGTGCTGATGATCTTGTGTTGTCAATGTATTACAGTTTTGATGTCTCTTCTGTCACGTTTCTCTTGGAATAATGATCACCTGATTAAAACTTTGATAATATTTATTACTACATCATGTCTGTACATTAACGTTCCAAAAGCATACTCTTCAATGTTCTCTCAAAAACATTCATATCGATCAAATGATACAGTGATCTTTGGAGGTAGCATATTAAGCCAGTAGTCCCAATATCTGATCATAAAATTGCCATCATAGAAGTTCCAAGCTCTTGAGCAACACAACGAGGAGCAAGGCTTTTTGGAGAAAGAGAGCGGGGCGAACCCACTAGAGACCCCAGAGACATGCACAAGACTCAGTGGAACAAGCGGGGACGAGGCCGCACTCACATAGGCGCAGAAACCATCCGTACACAATTACTATTCACAATTCAAAAAAATGTGCCCTCAGCCGAGAATCGAACTCTCACCACTCGGTGAGAGTGGTGAGAGTTTTATCGGCGACTCGTGTACTAATAGACCTGAAGATCATTGGCCGAGGAGCAAGGCTTTCACACGCTAAACAAAATCAATGTTTTTTGAGCACAGAGCACCGCCCATGTAGAAGCTAGCACCGTTTGCTCTGTAAAAATTGTCTGAATGTTGAATGTTGAGTTATAAGTTTTATTTCATTCCAAGGACTCCATAAAACCACCAAGGGCTCCACTAGTTGCCCACTTAAGCACCCAATCCAAGCAACATGCATGGTGACAGAGACCACCTTTCACAGTCCCAAAAGCTTCCAAAACGAGAGGCATTAGGCATAGTATTATACATACAAAGAGTTTGTCAGCATGCAAAAAGCCAAAAAGAATCCCAGTGGAAATTCAGTAATACAGACCTGGCAGAGAGCCATGCAGAGCAACGAAGCAATGGAGAAAGGACCACAAGGGTGGAGGGACTAGACCCTTAATTTCATTCACATGTCCCTTCTAGTTTGCTTCTACTGCTATTCCTGCCTCTGGACCCAAGAAATAAATCCTGCAGTTGGGGGTAGATGAGACTATTTAATGCCCAGTCTGTCTCACTATACACTGCGCTGAGTGCTGAGAGTGAGTGAGAGTGAGAGCGAGATGGATGTGTGGGTGCAGCCACACCATGCATACATACACTAGTCATTCCTTCTCATCAGGTCCAGAATAAATTTAGTTATAAAAATGCTTCTTTCTATCAATGTCACAAGCAAGTGGATTAATTATTGTCCATGAAACAAAAAAACACACACACACAAAAATGTCAAATAAAACGAAAGATAATTTCCACCCTCATTTGAAGTCTCCGCCCTTAATAAATGCCCAAGGACCATTTTCATTCCATCATATTGGTCAGCAAAAACAATGTAAGACTTGGACTTCCAATGACGCATTCACTTTACGCTTACGCGAACCAACCACCCCACACTTTTTCCTTAATCATGCAAAGCATGCAAAGAGAAACTAGTGTAATAATATAAATAATACACATGGTTAAAGTTGCTAATAGTTTTCATTATGGTTTAGATTAAATCAATAAATTTTTTATTAAAAAGAAACAATTTAAGTTGGTGCTAAACCAAAAATACAAATATATACATATATATATATATATATATTTTGAGATCACTAAGAATAGAAGCGTAGACAAATAGTTCTCATGTACCATATAGTTGAAAAGATCTTGGATTTAAAGTATCTCAACTGATAAATGCACAATGAGTAGTTGTCTGTGGGAGTTATCCACTGCTTCCATGATAAAAGATGATTTTTTTAAAAAAACTATTAAATCACCGTAAAGACAGTAATGTATTTTTATATACATGTTTGTTTTTTCCCACATACCATCGTATTTCTTACCTTTTTTTTTTTAGGAAAAAAAAAATTACCAACACTTATTAAAAATGCAAGAAAGAAAGCGTACCAGTATGAAACTTTTTGACAACTCTGACGGAGTCTCTGAGTATATAAGGCCCAGCATTTAATAACCTCCCTCTCACTCGTTATGGAACAGCAGCGCTTTCCCAGGCCCAAACGAATCTCCATGGCCTCCTCCTCCTCCACCGCCTCCTCCGCCCTCTCTTCTTCTCCTGTTCCTCCTCTTCGCTCCCCTGCGATCACTCCAGTGAGTCTATATTTGTCTTTTTTTCCCTTTTTTTTATGCAAAAATACCCTGCTAAAGTTTTAAAATGTTACTCTGCTCCCCAGATCCCCGAAGAAGAGAAGGAAGATGAACGTCACACGCCGACCCCTCTCCACCCTTCGTTCGTGCCGCCCAAGAAGACCACCAGATCCACCACCGCCGTCTCCGACGACGACGACATCGCCGTCTCCTGCAACAAGTGTCGCCCCACCTCCCGCGACAAGATCTCCGTCGTCCCCCTTGACCCCACCGCTTCCAGCCCTAGTCGCCTCTTCCGCTCTATCTTCCACTCCCTAACCCGCCGGACCCCCGTACCCTCCTCCGACTCCGATGAATGGCGCCTCGCAGCCGCCGAACTCTCCCGCAAACTCCTCCACGCCACTCGCCGTCGCGACGAAGCCCTCCTCGAGGCCTCTCGTCTCAAAACCTCACTCTCTCACCTCTCTCGCAAACTCGATCGTCTCGAATCCCACTGCCTTGATCTCCAATCCTCCCTCGATCGCTGCTCCCAAGCCTCTCAATCCCCCACCCAGATCGGCTCACTCCCCATCGATCCCTTCCTCCGCGCCGTCTCCGATTCCCGATCCGCTGTCCGCCTCCTCTCACGATCCATCTCCGCCCACCTCCGACCCTCCACCCCCAAACCTCTCCTCCTCTCCCTCGAATCCATGCTCAACCGCGTCTTCTACTCCGATTTCGAAACCGGATTGATACCAGAACCCATGGATCCAATAGCACGCTGCGAGACGAACCGGAAGGGTTACGAGGAGGTGCGGGAGCTGGGCTGGGAAGAGGTGCTCAGCCGCGGCACGCGCCACTACAGCGAGGGACTGAGCCGATTCTGCGACCGGAGAATGGGGGAGATCGTAGGGATGCTGGGCTGGGGTGGCAGTAGCGGCGGAGGTGGCAGTGGCCCGGGGCAGCGTGCATGGCCGGAAGGACTCCTTCAAGCCTTCTTCAGCGCCGCTAAGGGCGTGTGGCTCGTTCACCTTCTCGCCCGCTCGGTTCACCCACCGGTTCCACTCATTCGGGTCAACCCGGGAGCCCGGTTTGAACCGGATTTCATGGAGGACGCCGCCGGTTCGAGTCGAGTGGTCGGTCCGGTGAGCGTGCGGATGATGGTGGCTCCCGGGTTCTACGTATACAGTACCAGCTGCGGCGTCGTCAAGTGTAAGGTTCTCTATAATAATAATAATAATAATAATAATAATAATAATAATAATCAAGGGAACGGTGATATTAACGTTAGTGGTAGGAATAATAAGAAGAATAGTGGTAAGGGACCTAAGGGTGGGTGACCAGCTTGTGTAGAGAGTTTTGGATATATGTATATTTTTTGTTTTTTTTTTTCGACTAGTTATTTCTGAAAATAGCAAAATTATTTGTCTATCTCTAGATTTTTTGTTAATGTCTTGGTATTTATTGATCTACTTATTTATTTATTATATGTTAATGACCACCACTCTAGTTATTTTTTATTTTTTTAATTTATTATATTTATAATTAATCATAATGAAAATAACATATTTTTTTATGAAGAATAAAAAAGTACTTTCTTGTATTTAAACGTTTAAAATTTTTTAAATATTGTATATACATGATGGATAAAATTTAAATATGAAAGAATGGTACATGTTGCAGTGGCCAAATAGTTAAAATATTTGACTTTTTTTGAGTGAAAAAAATTAAATGTTCATAAATAAAAATGTATGGGAATGATATGTCCATATAATTAAAAAATATAGTAAAAATTTAAATTTGAAAAAATAACGAATTTACGAGGTACTTTCTGCATAGGATAATCAACAATAATGCCTCTCTTTTTTCTCCTTCTTCGGATATGCATGAATTTATTTCTCCATATATTTGGGAGTGCCCTGTTTTGATGTTTTTTAATATTCTTAGGATACAGACAAAAAAGTTATTTTAACTTTTTTTTTTTTCTTTTGCGAAATCTATCTATATGGGCTTTTCATACTCATATACAAGGGAATTTTTCAAATAGGTATGTTGGTTGAGCTTGAACAGCCATATAAATATACTTTCACTTTGCCCAACATTCTCTTAATTAATTAGTGTAATATTGACATTGGAATTTTTTACATGGTATTTGTTTTAAAAAAGTCTCAAAATTAAATATCCAAATTCTTTAAACTCATGCAAAGTCAGATGTGTGAGATATTAACTCCACATCTATATATACTTATAACTTTCTTCGATCAGGGTATGTTTATTATATATTTATAAAAAACATACACCCTTGTCTTATACTTATAAAAAATAATATATATTTTCACTCTCGGAGGAAATTAGATCTACTTTCTAAAAAATTTTAAAATCTCTTTAATTAAGCGGTTAAGGCAACGAATTAAGGTGAAAAATAGCGATTTCAGTGAAAATTTTGTCATGGTTAATTTTAGAGAGGGATATGCAAATAAATTAACAAAATTACACAGAAAGGAGCTTCCATTGAGAAATATGTAAATAATAATAATTACAACAGTAATATATGAAATCCAAAACTTGCCAGCAATACAAGTCTATATTATACAAGGGCAGGGATAAACTAATTGGTTCATTTGAATAAAATATTTGCATGGGTTTACGCTGCATGCATTGATCAACAGGGAAAAACACAGTCTATTAGTCTATATATGCACTGAGGAATATGGATTGAATCATTGAAGGGATTGGTTGGGTAACGTGAATTATTTTCTTTCTTGACAGAATTTTGTTTAGTGTGAAAGAAATTATGAGGTCACACGTTTTATGGTATATTTTACGCGCGCAAGTGAAAAGTATGATGTTAGAATTTATATATATATATATATATTATTTCATATTTTTTATAATAAAAACACCTTTAAAAAAATTATTGAGTTGGATGTAATAACAATATATATATAAGGTCAAATATGAACTATTTATAGACAAAAATGATTAATTATTTGATCTCCTACCTCAGACCCGGATTAGACCACACAAAACACTTATGAAATTCTCCGCGGCACATAAAACATATAATTGTCTTTTTTAAGCTAAAATTCATGGAACATTGCACTTAAATACAAAAATATAACATGAAATTAAAATGAAGTTATATATATATATATATATATATATATTATGTAAGGAGCCAAATCTTGGACATAAAAGTCAAATACCTTAATGGGTGACAATATTTAATTTCGATATTAATTATAAAATAAATATTTGAAAATATTTAGTTTTAGTCAATTTTTTGATGATTTATTGCCAAATTCATGAACTCACACCAAATTTATCTCTCAAGCAAATAAGCCTAAAAAGATTTCTCAACACTAGCTGGATCTAAAATATGTAATTAATAAATAATTTTTTTT